>NC_040037.1:14428825-14567284 GCF_003713205.1 Coffea eugenioides
TTTTTTAAAAAGTATTATATTATTTTTTTGATGTGATATATATGAAATAAAAAAAATGATTGAAAAATGTGTTTATGAAATAAGTAGATAATTTTGTAAAATAATGAGCGTGCATTTAAGTCCTGACTCTTGAAAAGAAGTACTACTACAAATTAGTAGCAATTTTCACTTCTTTAATCCAATCATTTTCTTTGACCATTGTATATTGGCAACATTAATTTTGCAGGTTATCGTTTTACTGTTTATATTTATTATCTTAGAGTTTACATTTATTATTGTAATGCATATATTTTATGATATAATTGACACTAGTAATTGCAGAAATCCCAAATTCTCTACTTCCACAATATCAAGGGTTGAAGAAGCCATCAATTATTTTTTCTCATACCTTTTACTTTGTTGGTCATGGTTATTAATCTCCAAGATCAATGGTCATGATTATTAATACGAGATAATTAGAAGAGAAAGTGATCAAATTTAGTGGTTTGCTAAAGAAAGAAAACAATTGAAGAAAATTAGAGAGCTAGCTTGAAGGTTCATTATACTTAGATCATTTATATTGTGACGTCTCTTGGATCATTTATATTTTGATGTTTCTTTGTTTTCTGTTCTTCCTAATTATAAAGTTTAACATATTAAACTGTGGATGCTTGAAGCAAAAAAAAAAAACATATTAAAACAGGGACGCGCAAGAATGGAATACAATCATTCCGAATAATTCTATGAAATCGGACCCACTACTTTATTGAGGCAATAATATCATCAAAGTGTCTTAAATCACCCTAACCACTGCTGTTATTGTCTTAAAACATAGACTTTTATGTGATCCCTAATATCAAATTTCCCTAATAAAATGTTGATGACAGAGTCAACTAATCTTGTTTATCAATTTCCTCCATTTGTGATTAGTTCAAGATGAATTTGGATTTTGGGTGCCTAGCTCCAATTCCACCTAGTTGAATAATTGATTATCATTGCCTGGGATCCACCTTGATGCCAATTCCACCTAGTTGAATGGTTGATTGTCTCAATACTCTTCTTCACCTTCTCACCAGAAACAAATAAGCCATTTTCAGGAAAGAAATGCTTTGCTAGCTCTGCAGTTAGTGAGATTTGTTTCTCTCTTAAAATTTGAGAGTGAAACTGACGAAAATCCCTCGAAAAGAGATGGAGATGGCCACCACTTGCAGCATCGATCGTGTCTTACTTGGTCTAGAGTTGCTTCTGAACAGATTCCGAGACAATTTTTCTCTTTCGCATGTTGGTGGTAATCTTCTTTTGGATGTTCGTGATGCAATCAGACACATGAAATTTCTCAAAACGTTTCTTATGTGTGCTAGAAAGTGGAGCCTTGTTCATTTGTACTTGCAATCTGACAATGTTGTGAAGAAGGTGAGTCTTCCATCTTTCTTATCTTGTATCGAAGATACCTTTCACAAATCCGAGGAGGACATTCTGTCTCTTTGCCTTAGATTAGAAATGGAAAAATATGAATGGGTTATTCACAATTCTATTTTTGCTCGTGGAGTGTTCCGCGAAATTGAGAAAAAGATCACATCACTCAAGCAAGAAATCATCCAAATTTACCTTGCTTTGGCAAGCAGCAGGTCATTTCAATCAAATTCTTGTGTGACAGATGATGAACTGTTGGAATTCATAGACCTCATCCTGCAAAATCTAGCAGATTTGACCAATGACTATATGAATTGGCGAATTCATAAATATGATCCTTTGAGTGCTCCTTTGACTGCTCAAATCCAAGATCTTGAAGCAAAGCTGACATTCTTGAAAAAGTGTTGGTGTCAAACCGCAAAAATAAAATTTCCCTTACTCTAAGTCACGAATTAGGTCCACTATGGTAATGGAGCAGGGACTAGGCTGGTGGCAATGGGTTACTGAGCTTGCACCCTGGTGCAGAGTTGCTTGATCCGGATATACCAAGTGTATTAATTACGTAAAGACAAAATTTCGAATAATAGGCAGCGAGCAGGGTTCGAATCCACAGGGACTTGGGAAATTTATTTTGATTGAATGTAATCATTAAATAAAATGGGGGAAGTTGATATGGAACTGTCTTAATTTAATTGCTCAAATTAAAAATATAGAAGTAAAATATTGACGGAAGGAAAATCTCTAGTCAAAGGTAAATCTCCACTTATGGGTTTCGAATCACTGATACCAGATGCAAGAGATAAAATCTTCATTACAATAAACTGGTATGGTTGTCAACAAGCTCTGACAACCTGCCTAACCTTACGATTCGATAACCACAACAAGCCTGTAGTTATTTGCCCTAGCCAATTTAAGCAAGTCCTAACACGCTCTTTAGGATTTAAACCTATTGAACAGCATTAATCATTAGACTGGCCAGCCATTATAACCAACAAACCACACACTGCTCGTTTATTTAGGCTATATCATATATTTCCGCAACCAAACGACTCAAAGTTTCTAACTAACAATTTGAATCATATCACTTGCCACATGCCTAAAAATTACGGTCAACCCAATTACGGATTGAGCACTCTTAGATGGCTGTTAATCTACTACACAATTAAACAGTGATCAAAGTATTTAATTGCAAGCAAATACATAATGCATAAGTGAAAAACAGGAAATATATAAACCTTGCACAATTAAGACGTAGGGAAAATCGAATTCGATCTCACAGTATTTGTCGAACCAAAGCTTCGATTTAACCTCTGACTAGATGAAGAAATTAGCCCACTCCTAATTAGTTGAATTTGCAGGCCAAAGAAAGATGGATTTGCAAAGCGCATTGGCGTTTTTTACTAGAAAGCAAGGAATAAAAAATATTTTCCCGTTGGGGAATATTATCGAACACCTGGCGTGTGTCAGAGGCCAGTCCAGAGAAAGGAAACTAGAACTAAACTAAAAGCTAAACTAGAGGTCTCCCCCTTTTGCTTCCGTACGTCCTCTCCTTAAAAAGCCAAAAGTAAGATGACTTAAAGCTCTCTCCGGTGGTCCCCACACATGTGGACAAAGTCTCCAAAATTACTTCTTCCTCCAAGTCTCTCTACGTTCCTTTCTTTTAAGAGCCCAAATGACTTATAGCTTTGTGGTCCCCACCAATCCAAGGCCTAAGGATTGAAGCCCTTAGAAGTCTCCATATTCTCCATAAAGTCCCTCCTTTTTGGTAGTTTTCTGCTTCATTCCTGAAATTAAGTCCCGATACCAAATATGAGTAAATATCAGCAATTAACACAATATTTGTCAGGGATAGAAGGGAAAATTAATAATTAAAATACCAACAATTAACACCCTATCAATTCCCCCCACACCTAAACCATGCTTGTCCTCAAGCATGAGAACAAGAAACAAACACCAATATTTGATAGTGGCTATTGCTCTATCCAACAAATTGCCAAGATACCAAGAAAAATAATATTCAAGCATCAATGGTCAAGTCCAAGAAACATCACTCCGGTTAGCTTCTAAACCACAAATGCCTCTAATTCCAGGTTAACTAATCTAAGAAAAAGGAATGACACACAACAGTTATCAGCAAATGGTCCAACTATTAACCAAAATCTCAACATTAAATCCATAATTCGGCAAGCTGACTTTTATTACACACTAACACAACCTTCAACTTTTTTTCACATTTTTTCTACTTTTCTCTCCTTTTTTTTTTCTTTCAATAGTAACAAAAGACTTAGTCGCTAGCCATTTGAGCCTTTTGACGCGAACTCCAACATTGGCCAGATGAAGGAGCCCGGTTACTCAGCTTCTATCGCCACGTGACCACGTACTCATAGAAGTTACTACCTTTTGACGCGAGAATCAACACTTTTAGGTGCAGATCCCCGGTTACTCAGTAGTAACTAATAGCGGAGTACAGTCAAGTTTATTCATAGTTAAAAATCACAAAAACTCAATATAACACAAAAACCAAAAGAAAACTTGCATCAGCTAACCTCATTTTCAAACATGGAGAACTAAAGTTAATAACCGGACCAATTCACACGAAAATGCCAATAATCATTCCCTATGCCTAGGAAAGTTAACCAAAAATTATAAGAGTAAAACAATCATTGATATTCACCAAAGAGATGTTTTTGGATTCAACCACATTAACTTGGTACCCTTTTATTATTAAAACTTGGCAATAGCAGAAATAAAGGCAACAATCCAACATCAAACTTGGCATCACATACGAGCTAATCACTAAAAAGAAGAAAAAGAAAATGAATGAAAGACACTAGCACCATAACTGCTCCCCCCACACCTAAATCCTACATTGTCCTCAATGTGACAAATAAAAAGCAAAAGTGAAGCAAAAGTGAGAGGGAAAGCAACCACACTTCCCTGAAATCGGGGCATAGTGAAGGGCGAGGTGGAAACGGAGGTGCAAAGCCTGTAAGAAACAGAGACTGCGCCAAATCATGTGCCATGCCGGCGACATTGGCATCGACGTTGACCATGCGAGCCTCCAAAGTCTGAACCTGGAAAACTAAGAAGAGAGGAAGAAATGAGCTGAAATCGCGTTTCTGAAGCCTTTGTTGGGACACATAAAACGCGATTGAAAACGCGCCTTCAACTCGCGTTTTATAAGTCGCGTTTCCTTCACAAATCTTGCAGGAATGAAAACGCGATTGAAAACGCGCCTTCAACTCGCGTTTTATAAGTCGCGTTTTGTGCACAAATCTCGCAGGAGTGAAAACGCGATTGAAAACGCGCCTTCAACTCGCGTTTTATAAGTCGCGTTTTGTGCACAAATCTCGCAGGAGTGAAAACGCGATTGAAAACGCGCCTTCGACTCGCGTTTTCTAGTCGCGTTTCACTGTGGCTTTCGGACGATTCTCATTGTGAGCTTCCTGCACGTCATCACGCGGGCACGTCAAAACTGAAGGGCACCTATAAATCGGCAAAAACGAAAACTGAAACCCAAAATTAGTCGAATTCAAGGAGAACACCTCTAAACTACCACACGGAATTGAACAAACAATTAAAATGAACAATTGGGTTGCCTCCCAAAAGCGCCTTTCTTTAAAGTCTTTGGCTAGACAAAATAATGCTTCAATCAGAGAGTTCAGGCACTGCAAGGGTCACCTCCTCAACATTATTAACTTGAAATCCTTCATAAAAAGGTTTGAGACGATGACCATTAACCTTAAAAATCTTGTCAGTGTGAAGACTTTGAATTTCTACTGCACCATGAGGAAACACATTAGTCACAATAAAAGGTCCAATCCAACGAGAACGCAATTTACCAGGAAAAAGTTTAAGTCTAGAGTGAAAAAGAAGTACTTTTTGACCAATACAAAAAATTTTCCTTGAAATTGCTTTATCATGAAATGCTTTTGTCTTCTCCTTATAAATGCAAGAACTCTCATATGCATCATTTCGGATTTCCTCCAACTCTTGCAATTGCAACTTCCTGTGTTCTCCAGATTCATCCATTCGCATATTATAATTTTTAACTGCCCAATATGCCCTATGTTCCAATTCCACAGGTAGATGACAAGGTTTGCCAAAAATTAATCGGTAAGGAGACATACCTATGGGGGTCTTAAAAGCTGTACGGTAAGCCCAAAGTGCATCATCTAAGCGCAAACTCCAATCCTTTCTATTGGGATTCACCGTCTTTTCAAGTATCGACTTGATTTCTTTATTGGAGATTTCTGCTTGACCACTAGTCTGCGGATGATAGGACGTAGAAACCCGGTGAGTGACGCCATATTTCTTCAACAATGCTTCCATTACTCGATTGCAGAAGTGTGTCCCTCGGTCACTGATAATTGCTCTTGGCGTGCCATACCTGACAAAAATATGAGATTTAATAAAATCAACTACAACCTTAGCATTGTCAGTCCTAGTTGCCTTAGCCTCTATCCACTTTGAGACATAATCAACTGCAAGTAATATATACATATTACCAAAAGAGGAAGGAAATGGACCCATAAAATCTATACCCCATATATCGAAAATTTCACAAACCAGTATAGGAGTAAGAGGCATTTGATCTCTATGGCTTAAATTACCTGTCTTTTGACAATTTGCACATGATTTACAAAATAAGTATGCATCACTAAACAAAGTTGGCCAAAATAAACCACACTCTAAAACCTTTCTTGCAGTTCGCTTAGGGCCAAAATGTCCACCACACGCATATGAGTGACAGAAAGATAAAATTGATGGAACCTCTTCTGTAGACACACACCTGCGAATAATTTGATCAGAACAATATTTCCACAAGTATGGTTCGTCCCACACATAATATTTAACATCACTTTTAATTTTTTCCTTTTGAGCTCTAGACAAATCATTAGGTAGCGTTCTAGTAACCAGATAATTCACTAAATCAGCATACCAGGGAGTTGTCTTTTGAACTACAAAAAGATGCTCATCTGGAAAATTATCCTTCAAGGGAGCAGGTCCTTCACTATTGATCAAACGACTGAGATGATCAGCAACCATATTTTCGGCACCCCTTTTGTCTTTAATTTCCAAATTAAATTCTTGCAATAGGAGAATCCACCTTATAAGTCGTGGTTTGGCCTCTTTCTTGTTGAGCAAATATTTCAAAGCTGCATGGTCAGAATAAATAATGACTTTAGTGCCAAGTAAATAAGAACGGAATTTTTCTAAAGCAAAAACAATAGCTAAAAGCTCCTTTTCCGTAGTCGAATAATTGCACTGGGCACCATCCAAGGTCCTCGAGGTATAATAAATGACATAAGAAGCTCTGCCCTCCTTCTGGCCAAGTACTGCACCAACAGCAAAATTGCTGGCATCACACATTATCTCGAAAGGAAGACTCCAGTTTGGTGGTCGAACCACTGGTGCTGAAGTCAATGATCCCTTGAGCGTGTCAAATGCACTCTTGCAATTATCATCAAAATGAAATACCACATCCTTTTGAAGTAATTTGCATAGAGGATGGGATATCTTTGAAAAATCTTTGATGAAACGCCTATAAAAACCTGCATGGCCAAGAAAAGAGCGAACTTCCCGCACACTTGCAGGGTAAGGTAAACATTTGATAATTTCTACCTTAGCCTTATCTACCTCAATTCCTTTTGCAGATACCACATGGCCTAAAATTATGCCTTGGTCCACCATAAAATGGCATTTCTCATAATTTAAAACAAGATTAGTCTCAATGCACCTTTTAAGAATTTTTGTGAGGTTAGTTAAACATTCATCAAAAGAATTACCATAGACAGTAAAATCATCCATAAACACTTCTATGATATTCTCCACATAATCAGAAAATATACTAACCATACACCTTTGGAATGTAGCAGGCGCATTACAAAGACCAAAAGGCATTCGTCTATAGGCAAATGTACCAAAAGGGCAAGTAAATGTGGTTTTCTCTTGATCTTCAGGCGCCACTGGAATTTGTAGAAAACCTGAAAAACCATCAAGACAGCAATAATGAGATTTTCCTGCCAACCTTTCCAACATCTGATCAATAAAAGGCAATGGAAAATGATCTTTACGAGTTAATGCATTTAATTTTCTAAAATCGGTACAAACTCTCCACCCATTTTGAACTCGAGTGGGCACTAACTCACCTTTAGGATTTTCAATAACAGTAATTCCTGTCTTTTTAGGAACTACTTGAACAGGACTTACCCACTTACTATCCGAAATGGGATAGATTATACCTGTGTCAAGAAGTTTTAAAACTTCTTTCTTCACTACCTCCATCATTGGTGGGTTCAATCTCCGTTGAGCCTCTCTCGAAGGCTTAGCACCATCTTCTAACAAGATGCGATGCATGCAAGTGGCTGGACTTAATCCTTTTATGTCAGCCACTGTCCATCCTATTGCCTCCTTGTGGTCCTTCAACACCCGAATTAGTTTTTCTTCCTCTAAAGCAGTCAATTTACTGGAAATTATTACTGGGAGTGTATCTCCATCTCCCAAGAATGCATACTTTAAATTATCCGGTAACTGCTTTAATTCCACCTTCGGGGCTTGCACAATAGATGGCAAAAGCTGTGAATGAGACAGAGGTAATTCCAAGTAAGACACATTGGAAAATTCTGGACAAAGAGAATTCAATTCAAAAATAACTTCCTGCAATTCAAAAGGAAAAACAAACTTCCCTTTTATCTTTTGCAAATTTTCCTGACAGAGACCAGTAGAAATAGCAACCTTCAACGCATCGTCATTATTAAATTCAAAATTTTGCTGCGCCAAAGAATCAATTACATCTATAACAAAAATTGAATGAGATTCACCAGGATATTTCATGGCATCATAAATATTAAATTTAATAACATCACCATCAAATTCCATAGTCAATGTGCCAGTGAAAACATCAATTTTTGTTCTAGCAGTTTTCAAAAATGGTCTCCCTAACAGTATTGGAGATGAATTAGAATTATCATCCTCCATATCAAGCACATAAAAATCTGCAGGAAAAATCAAATTATCAATTTGCACTAAAATATCCTCCAAAACTCCATCAGGATAGGCATTTGATCGATCAGCCAGTTGAATTATTACGCCCGTCTCTTTTAAAGGCCTAATGTTCATCAAATTATAAATAGAACGAGGCATAACATTTATCGAAGCACCCAAATCCAACATAGCTTTTTCAATTTTAATATTACCTATTTTGCAAGGGACAGTAAACATACCTGGGTCCTTGCATTTAGGAGGCAATTTTTTCTGCAAAACTGCCGAAACATTTTCTCCCATATGCACTTTCTCGTTTCCTTTCAACTTTTTCTTACCAGTGCATAATTCCTTCAAAAATTTAGCATATCTAGGAATTTGCTTAATTGCATCTAAAAGAGGGATATTTACCTCAACTTTTCGAAAAGTGTCCAAAATCTCCTGTTCGTGCTCTTGCTTTTTGGACTTTGCCAGTCGACTAGGAAATGGAGGCGGAGGTGTAACCACTTGTGTTGATTTTTCTCCAAAATCTGGTTGTTCCAAGGCTCTAGGTTGAGACACATTCCCCTCTTTTTCGAGCTCTTCCTCGATTGCTTGTTCAGAAATTTTCTTGCTCGGCTCAGGCAACTCTTTGCCACTTCTTAATGTGATGGCACTAGCATTTTGCTTGGGGTTGACAATTGTCTGCGAAGGTAGCTTTCCAGATAATTGGGATTCCAATCTATTGACTGTGGAAGCTAACTGGCTCATTTGATTCTCCAAATTATGAATGCTAGTTTTCGTCTCCTGTTGAAATTGTTGAGTGTTAGTAGCCAAAGATTTCACAATATCCTCAAGTGACATACCTGATTTAGGAGCAGGTTGTTGCTGTGAAAGTTGAGGTCTAGGTTGATATTGTGACTGATGTGAAAATCCTGGTGGCCTTACTGCATAATTAAAATTAGGATGATCCCTCCATCCTGGATTATAGGTGTTTGCATAGGGATCATACCGTCTCTGAGGTGGTCCTGGAAATCCAACTGCATTAGCCTGCTCAGTCGAATCATCTTGGAGTGTGGGGCACATATCTGTTGGATGACTCGAACCATAGCAGATTCCACATGTTTTCAATTGCTGCATTTGTCCTATAGCTAACTTTTCAACCAAAGAAGTTAGACAATCTAATCTTTGCTCTATTGTAGAATTACTTACCTCATTGACTCTACGAGTCGTGTTATCCTGCCTGTCTCCAAATTGTTGAGCATTTGCAGCCATACTCGATATCAAATTTCTTGCCTCCGTGGGTGTTTTATTCACTAAGGAGCCCCCACTGGCAGCATCAATAATTCTTCTGTCAGTTTGGGACAGACCCTCATAAAAATACTGGATGAAGAGTTGGTCAGGAATTTGATGATGAGGACAACTAGCACATAGTTGCTTGAATCTTTCCCAATATTCATGTAGAGTCTCTCCATTGAATTGTCGAATTCCACAGATGTCTTTCCTAATGCTTGCAGCTCGGGATGCAGGAAAGAATTTTTCTAGAAAATGCTTCTTCATGTCTGTCCATGTGGATATTGACCCAGAGGGCAGATAATAGAGCCAATCCTTAGCTTTATCGGCTAAGGAAAATGGAAAGGCTCTTAATTTAATTTGCTCCTCTGTGACTCCCTGAGGTTTCATTGTCGAGCAAACCACATGGAATTCTTTGAGATGCTTGTGGGGATCTTCACCTGGTAAGCCATGAAAAGAAGGAAGTAAATGGATTAGTCCAGATTTTAACTCAAATGCAACCTCTAATGTAGGATAAGTAATGCATAGAGGCTGTTGATTTAAATCTGGTGCAGCCAATTCTCTCAATGTCCGTTCATTAGCCATGGTGCTATCTATCTCTTCCGTCTCACTAAATGAATCCACAAAATCTACTACTGAATTATGTCCAGTAGATGAGGAGGATGCCTCTGCTCGTTCTCTTGTTGCTTTTCTCAATGCACGAGCAGTTTTCTCTATCTCAGGATTATATTGCAGTTCACCTGTACGAGAAGATCTAGGCATAAACTAGTAACAATAAAAATAAAAATAAAAAATAAACAAAGAAAATATAATTCAAAGAAAATAAATTTATTTTGACACCAAGTCCCCGGCAACGGCGCCAAAATTTGTTGGGTGTCAAACCAGCAAAAATAAAATTCCTACTCTTAAGTCACGAATTAAGTCCACTATGGTACTGGAGCAGGGACTTAGGCTGTGCAATGGGTTACTAGCTTCACCCTGGTGCCAGAGTTTGCTTGATCCGATATACCAAAGTGTATTAATTACGTGAAAGACAAAATTCGAATATAGCAGCGAGCAGGGTCGAATCCACAGGGACTTGGGAATTTATTTTGAATGAATGTAACATTAAATAAAAATGGGGGAAGTTGATATGGAACTGTCTAATTTAATTGCTCAAATTAAAAATATAAAGTAAATTGACGGAAGGAAAATCTCTAGTCAAAGGTATAATCTCCACTTATGGTTCGAATCACTGATCACAGATGCAGAGATAAAATCTTTCATTTACAAATAAACTGGTTATGGTTGTCAACAAGCTCTGACAACCTGCCTAACCTTACTGATTCGATAACCACAACAAGCTCTGTAGTTATTGCCCTAGCCAATTAAGCAGTCCTAAACACGCTCTTAGGATTTAACCTATTGACAGCATTAATCATTAGACTGGCCACCAATTATAACCAACAAACACACACGCTCGGTTTATTTAGGCTATATCATATATTTCCGCAACAACGACTCAAAAGTTTCTACTACAATTGAATCATATCACTTGCCACATGCACTAAAATTACCCAACAATTACGGATTGAGCACTCTTAGATGGCTGTTAATTACTCACACAATTAAACAGTGATCAAGTATTTAATTCCAAGAAATAATCATATGCATAAGTGAACAGGAAATATATAAACACTTGCAAATTAAAGAACGTAGGGAAATCAATTCGATCTCACAGTTTTGTCGAACCAAAGCTTCGATTTAACCTCTGACTAGATGAAGAAATTAGCCACTCCTCATAGTTGAATTGCAGCCAAAAGTACTGGATTGCAAAGGCATTGCGTTTTTACTAGAAAGCAAGGAATAAAAGATGTTTTTCCCGTTGGGAAATATTGTCGAACACCTGGCGTGTGTCAGAGGCCAGTCCAGAGAAAGGAAACTAGAACTAAACTAAAAAGCTAAACTAGAGGTCCCCCCTTGCTTCTGTACGTCCTCTCCTTAAAAAGCCAAAAGTAAGATGACTAAAAGCTATCTCCGGTGGTCCCCACACATGTGGACAAAGTCTCCAAAATTACTCCTTCTTCCAAGTCTCTCTACGTTGCTTTCTTTTAAGAGCCCAAATGACTTATAGCTTTGTGGTCCCCACCAATCCAAGGCCTAAGGATTGAAGCCCTTAGAAGTCTCCATATTCTCCATAAAGTCCCTCCTTTTAGGTAGTTTTCTGCTTCATTCCTGAAATTAAGTCCCGATACCAAATATGAGTAAATATCAGCAATTAACACAATATTTGTCAGGGATAGAAGGGAAAATTAATAATTAAAATACCAACAATTAACACCCTATCAAAAAGCTTCATTCCCTTTACCAAAATGCGAGGAACCGCAGATATTCCTGCCTTGCTATTATCTCACTTTGAAGTGGTGGCTTTGACCGCAGCACGCCTCTCTTACATGTGGTCCTTTTGGAAAAATGTTGAGTACAGAAGTACTTGCAGCTTCAAACTCCTCAGCATCAGAGCGGTTGATTTTCATGTCTACGAGATTTATAAGGAAGTACTTGCAGCTTCAAACTCCTCAGCATCATTACATACAGCAGTGATGGATGAGCGGATATTGAACAACTTCAATGATTCTCTGATAAGTCGTCTCTGGGAGTTGTTATGCTGCAGGTCTAGCTTTGTAGATTCTATGAAAGATCAAATGCGAATACTCTATGCAGGCCTGAGGTTTTTGAGAAGCATTTTAAGGGAGCATCATGAGATGATGGATGAACAAAATGAAAAAATTGGAGCTCTCCTTGGTGAGGCAGGCATTATAATATTCACGCCCACTCTGAGCAGAGTGATAGAAGGAGAAGTTAGCTTCTCAGGATCCACCCAGGTTCTTGATTTTTGTGATATGCTGGCTAGTACCAACATCCATATCAAGAATTTTAAGGATCAGATCAGTGGCTCAAGTACTATAGAGAGTCTTCCTAATTCCTCTCATAGCTTAAGAGCACCAGAAGTTAGCCAGACTTCCAGCCGCATGCTATCAAAAGGTAAAATGCCAATAGACCATGAAGTCATGGTTGGTCTTGATGATGAGGCAGAAAAAGTAATTGAACCACTTATCTCTAGTACTATACAGAGTCTTCCTAATTCCTCTCATAGCTTAAGAGCACCAGAAGTTAGCCAGACTTCCAGCCGCATGCTATCAAAAGGTAAAATGCCAATAGCTCGTGAAATCATGGTTGGTCTTGATGATGAGGCAGCAAAAGTAATTGGACGACTTAGATGGGGATCAAAACAGGTGGAAATTGTTCCCATTGTGGGAATGGCTGGGCTTGGTAAGACAACTTTAGCCAAAAAAGTTTACAATGATAGTTCAGTAACCTGTCACTTCCACATTCGTCTTTGGTGTACTGTTTCTCAAGAATTTAACATGAAAAATGTGTTACTTCAAATTTTGTGCTCTGATGGCAAACATTCTAGGAAGGATGAGTTTCAAAATCTGGATAAACATGCGTTGCTTGAAAAGCTCTATCAAAGGCTATTGAAGAATCGGTATCTTGTTGTTTTTGATGATGTCTGGGACATTAAGGTATGGAATGAGCTGAGAATTTCATTCCCAGATGACAAAAACCAAAGTCGGATCATCTTCACGAGTCGATCTTCTAATGTAGCTTCACAGGTTCAATATGGTAGAGAACCTCACAAGATTCGCTGCCTTACTGTCGAAGAGAGTTTCGAATTGCTGCAGAAGAAGGTGTTTGGAGAAGAAGAAGAATGTCCTCAAGCATTGCATGAATTGGGAATGGAGATTGTCAAAAAGTGCTGGGGATTACCCTTTGCAGTTGTTGTTGTAGCTGGAATTCTAGCAACTATAAAGCATGATATTTTGCTTTGGGAAAAGTTTGCTGAAAGTTTAACTTCAACCATGGTGTCTGGTACAGACCAGTGGAAGAAGTCATTGGAGCTCAGTTATGAGCATTTACCATATCACTTGAAGGCATGCTTGCTGTATTTTGCTGCATTTCCAGAAGATGAAAAAATTGGTGCCAAGAAGTTGATGTGTCTATGGATTGCAGAAGGATTTGTGGAAATAATTGAAGGAGAGAAATCAGAGGATATTGCAGAAGAATATCTGATGGACCTAATTGGCCGAAACCTAGTTATGGTAGGTAAGAACAGATCCATTGGTGGAGTCAAAACTTGTTACATTCACGATTTGATATTTGAGTTCTGTAAGGGCAAGGCGAAAGAAAAGAAATTCCTTCAGGTCCTGGGAGGATATGATGAGCTTTCTACCTTTAATGAGCCTCCCAACCTACCTCGGTTGTCCATTTGCTCCAGTGTAGAAGATTTTATAAAGTCAAGGCTATTTTGTCCGCATTTAGCCAGTCTGCTACTCTTTGATGCTACTCCAAGATATGATAAGTTGTTTAATATCTCCTTCCTTTTTTGCATCTACAAACATCTTAACGTTCTGAATTTAGAGGGCATTAACCTAAGGCTGAAGGAGCTTCCAGCTGAAGTCGAGTCACTTCTTTGTTTGAGGTACTTAGCCCTTGAAGCAGAGGACATGCAATTCATTCCACCATCTATAGCCAAGCTCTCACATTTGGAAACCTTTTGGCTACATTCCAACTTGGTCGTTTCATTGCCAGATAGCATCTGGAACATGAAGAAGTTGAGGCATATACATGTAAGAGGGCGCGTTGCTATTCATCTGCCTTCCAACGACAACGGTGTTGAAAACCTCTCCACTTTACCCAATTTAGACACACTCTCTTGCTTGTGTCTTTTTAAAGAGGGAGAGAACTTATTGAGAAGGATTCCCAACGTTCGCCAACTTAAAATTTCCGATTATCACACTGGAAATGGAGTGTTGAACATGAGTCAACTAGAATGCCTAGAATCACTCACCTGGTGGGGCAATTACTCCTCAGGTTCATGGGAACATGTTGAGGTTCCCTTTCCCATGAATTTGAAGAAGTTGAGTCTTGAAAATCTGGGTCTTCCCTGTAGTAAAATGTCATTGATTGAAGAACTACCCAACCTTGAAGTCCTCGAATTAAGACTGCAGTCAATGGACGGCCAAAGATGGGAGCTGATGGAAGGAGGATTCCCTAAACTCAGGGTCTTGACTTTGACATATTTTAAGGTTGTGGAGTGGACAGAGACAGACCCTGACAGTGATGATTACTTCCCGTGTCTTCAGCAATTAAATCTCGACAGTACTCGTATTTTGAAAATGATGCCTTCTTGTTTAGGGCGTATATCAACTCTTGAAACGATTGAGATCGACCATTGCGGAGATCGTGTCAAATCTTTAGTACGGGAAATTGAAGAAGCACAGAAAAATTATGGAAATGTGAATCTGGAGATCATCATAGATTGAAGGGCATCAGCTGGTGCAATATCTGGTAATTTCCCTTTTTGTCATTACCGTTAATTGGCTTGTAGAAATAATCATGCTTTTCATTTTTAAACAAGTTTAATTTATATTTACCATTTGGTAGCTTTTTTGTACTTCAGTTGCCTGTAATGCATGCACAAGCACATTGAAATTGATGAGCAAACAACTAATTATTGCTCTATTTTTTTTTTTTAATGATATCATCAGGGAGTGCATGCTACGGTGGTTTTTCCTCTTCAGATTGTAATTGATCATCTGTGCGATCTGGCTTTCTTTGATACTTTTGTGGAAGATGGAGGTAAATGTTGGAAAGGATTGATGGCTCTTTTCTTGTCAAGATATGGTCGAAACAATCAATGAGATTATTCAGATATTTTGCTGTTGGCCTATTTTGTGTAATTTCGTTTCGCTGAATTTAATGATGGTTTTGTGCTATTTCTTTTCAAACACGTGTCAATTTGCCGTCAAGGAACTTTGTTATCTTTTTTTTTTTTTTTTTTCTATTTGAGGTTCAAACTCCATCATTTTGATAGAATTGATTAACAATTTATGTTTGAGCTCATGATTCTTGGAGGCATATGATAGCCCAAGTGGGAAACCTCTATGATCATCTCTTTTCTGCTCAAAACAGGTTTAAGGTAAAAATTGCAATGGGGATTGCAAAAGGCATTACGTGGCTTGATCAGGATAGAATTGGTTGAAGATGTATGCTCAATCTTAGGTTTGGATTTAGGATATCCAACTTTGAGATTTGCTAAATTTTTAGAATCATATTTTACTTCTTCAAATTGGAGAATTTTTGCAAAGAATGAAGTATGGGACTTAAGTTCCTTTAAGAAGGATGTCTGCAACTTGGTTTTTCTGCTGCTTGAGCTAATTGCTGGACAGGGCATTAGTAACATAATTGATTCCCCAAAGAGCTTTGAAGGTGATATGTTTGTATGAATATTTAATTTTCCATTTTTGAATTCCACACCATATGTTTTAGATGATATACAGAGCTAGGGATAAATTACCAAAATTGGAGAGAAAATGTGTATAAATTTTACAATTATGTTATGTCAAGTGAACCTAGACAACCGAGGTACAATGAATTTTGGCTAATTAAGTCAAAAGAACAAAAAAAGAGATTTGGAGATTTTCATGGTTAAAAAAAAGAGACTAACTTCATTGTCACTTAATTGGTGTACATTTTCTGTAACTATGATAATACTTTGTTTGGAAATAAATCCCCAGCATAACTGAGAAGCCAATATAATGGTACATATCAGCACATTAATCATAACTTTACATTAAAAGTGTGTGGAGTTACAAAGAAAATTTTTATTTAAGAAAAATTGCGTGGAAATCCGTGACTTTACATTAAAATATAAGCATATTAACGGAATCAGTTTTGTGACGTTGGAAATTTCTGTTTAACTTAAAGTCCTTATTTATTTTTTCTATACCTGGCAATTTGGCGAGTTGAGCGGTTTTTGGGCGATTTGATATTGAGTTTTCATTTAAATGGATGACACCCAATCCGCTCAACTTTAAATTGGATTAATTTTGAGTTGGGTTATATTGAGTCATCTCAAACCTATGACCCAATATATTAATTAATAGAATTTGATACATAAACTCTCTCAAATATATTTGCACATACAAAAAAAAAATTCATACACGAAAACACATTTTCACATAGATAGACATATTTTTACACACTAAAACACTCATAGACACACACACTCACTTTTTAAACTCTTTTGAAATACGTTATTTTTACACATGCAAACACATTACAATACACACTAATATACTTTCACAAATACACACACATACTAGCTATGTAAATTACTTGGATGAACTCACTATTTTTTATACAAGTAAGGATTTTCAAATTGGGTATAGCTTTGGTCCAAACTAAGAGACCGAAGCAACAATTTTGGTTCAAGTTGAATATAGCATGAAAAATGGCATACCAATATACAATTTTCTAAGTCTTGTTACTTGATTTAACATTAGCTATTCCGGACATATTTCTAAGAAATCTGCCAAATTCATGAACTATTAGCTATTCCGGACAAATTAGCCAAATGAAGCCCATCGACCATGTAATGAATTTGGACCGTAACAACTTTTGGAGTTCTGTGAGTGTCCGGAATAGCTAATTTGGCAGATTTGGGACAACTTGGCTAGCGGATGTTTTGCTTGATCCAACAAAGCTGGTCATTTTTTTTTTTGTTTCTTGATTTTAATTTGTTAATTTATTTTTTTAACTTAAGTAAGGTAATGGGTGCCCAACACAAATACCTAAACCATCCAAAATATATATGAGTCTTTATTACCCAACCCAAAATTAACCCAAAACCCAACTTATCCAATCCAACCTCTCAAATTAGTGAGGGGATTGGATGAGTTGTTGGGTTTTGGGTATAATTGCCAGCTCTAATTTTACCTACACAATGGTTGCATCATGGTAAGACGGGGAATTAATTTTTATTCTACACGCTTTGGACGGTAAAATCATCAAAGTGTCTCAAATCACAAAAAAAAACAGAGCCCAGGTGCGGATGCAGGGTCCTTCCCAGAAATATGAGGATAAATATTCCAAAAACAATAAAAATTTCTTTCCTTGAATCTTTCAAAACGAAAGGCAAATGTGGGGTGCAGGTCCTTTCTTCTCAACAACCTAACGAGTATAAAAAAAACTCCAAAAGAAATACTAAATACTTGCTTGCTCTGCAGTCGGTGAGATCTGTTTCTATAAAAGGTGAAATTCCCGTAAACTTGCAAATTGTACATTTCTAAATACTCTACTACTCAACAGCAACCAATTAGCAGGTCAAATTCCAGCAGAAATTGCCCTGTTGGATCGGTTGAAGACTTCTGATGCTGCCAACATCCTTCTATCTGGCCCTTAGTAGATCGACCTTTGATTAAATTCATGTGACATAAAGTTAGTCAAGAAAATTAATATCAGAATTGATGGAGATCTAATGCAGAGGATGGTAAAGTGGCCCGATGGTTATGTATAACTTTTCAAGGTGTAGGTGAGTTATGTATATATATAAAAAAAAAATCCATAAGGTACAAAAGTGTAATTTATCCTATATATATTAATTTTTTTTTAACAAGGAAGAAGTAGGATATTTTTTTTAACAAGGAAGAAGTAGAATTTTTTTTTAAAAGTGGAGAGGAGGAAGGAGAATTAGATTCCAAGACTTTTTTTTTGATAGAAAGTGACAAAAATATTATTAATCTGAGATGATGTCCGCAGCAAGCGCGGTAACAATAAAATCTGGAGATGATTCCAAGACTTTTAAATCTTAGAATTTCAACGTTAGTTAATAAAATCATTTTAGGCTTTTAATATAAATAATTTTAACATTTTAACTAATTCCAACGCAGAGGACGATATCCATCATTTTGATACTGTGCTTCAAATCGTGGAGTCATGTACATTTTACCACACGATGATTATACGAAAATGCACTAAATTGTAAGGGTTGACACTATAATTTATTCGTTTGTTTGTTGATGAATATAATTAGGAAGGAGGCTGATCATTCCAGACCATTAAACTGTCTCAAATCCTAAAGTCATCAAACTGTCTCAAATTCACCACAACAACTCATCTTGCAAGTGAAAGTGCTCTAACACGCATATGTATTCACTCTTTTATTTTATTTTTTTTGAGGGATCTTCTGAAGAACCAATCCCACTTTTACAGTTAAGAAGCCAGTGTATAGGTGCATATTGCTCCTACAATGACATTAATATTGTGTGAAACCACAGTAATTTTGGATGGATTATTAACTTTAGGTGCAAAATATCCAAAATAAATTTTAAGGTACAATTTCATGGTAATTAGTAATTTTAAAGTGCAAAATATCCAAAATAAATTTTTAGGTACAATTTCATGGTAATTAGTAATTTTAAAGTGCAAACTATCCAGAAATAAAAATTTGAGATGCAAAGTGGAAATCATTCAAAAGGGTGTCAAGTGAAATTGGTTGCTTATCAAGCAATCTTACAAGGAGGGAGAGTGAAAACAAGGAGTCTACTAAGGATTTTTGCGGTTAATTGATTAACATTTTATAGTTTTGCTTGTTCATATATAAAGGTTTAAGGACTTTGTTAAGATGTAATTATTTTCATTCAACTCAAAGAATCCATTTAGCTAAAATATCTAATAGAGTCATTTTACAATTTTCTTAGCAATTACAGCTAAAAAAATTGTTATTTCGTAAAATTATGTTGTTTGTAATCATAGGGTGTAAAAATTATTAAGCAACAATACTTGAATTTTGAAAGAAACTATGAATTTTGAAAGAAATCTAGCAGATTTCTAATTACCGTGAAATTGCACCGCTTTCATTTTTGGCTTCAACATCACACGTATTGGGTTAGACGCACTCAATACTTTCATGGTAATTTCAAAATCCATTAGTCGTCTTGTCCAGACCTACCCATTACACGCATCATCAGAATGATGCATTTAATGAACATTACACGGCCACAATGGCTGGCGGTGTAATAGACCCGTGTTATGACAGGCGTAGTACGCATCATTACACTCCATTGCAGATGCCCTTATCTTCATAACTCATCTCCACCTTCCCGAGTTGATCCCGCCTCGGCTGTACCCCCAAGCCTGGTCACTTAACGTCTGACACTTACAAGCATAGCTGATTAATGTTAGGCAAGTTGACATGGCTGTCGCCGTCATCCTGCCCAGACCTGCCTCTGACACCGCCGCCCTAGACTGATGCCCTACAGGTGACAGGGAGTAGATTCCATCATTTCTCTTGTAGGTTTCTCTACTATAAATACTCTCCTCCTTTTTTGTGGGCACATGAGGGAGAGACTCCAACTCAGTTTAATCTGGCCCTCATTCATAACTCCAGTCCAATTAGTCTTCCTTTTACTCTTGATTTCTTACACAACTGACTTTAGCATCGGATCTAGATCGGGGGACAAAACTCCGGCTGTGTCTCTATCTTAGCAGGTATACTTGTGCTGTCAACTCGGTTCGTCTGTCCAGAAATCACCTCGTCAGGAAACATTCTCTCAAATTATTTCTCTCAATGCTAATCTTGATTCATATTTTAAATGATTCAAACTATGATGATCTAAAGGTCAAAAATACTTATTTCACATTTACCATCTAATTGGTGAATAATAACTTCGAAATATGATACCGAAACGAGACTCCAGAATCAGCATTTACACGTAAAAGAAAATGTTATTGCACTTTATGGCAATATATGCACATCCCTTCGCACAATTTGCTAGCCAGAACTAAAAAGCATCTGTATGTACCTATGAATGTTGATTTACTGAAACTTACAATGCAAAGAGACAAAATTTATTTAGTATTTGACAATTGAGTCACTTAAAGAATTCAAATTTCATATTTCCCAATATGACCCTCCTCAACTACACAATGAGTATGAATGAGTCCAAATCAACAAAATTACTTTAAAATGTTGGCTAAATCTGACATGAACCAACCAAAAAGAAGAAAACAAACAAATTTTCTCGGCTTACTTAAGAACGAAATTTAGTTGAATAAAACTAGCATAATGTTCTGCCAACATGCAGCTGAAATATCAGGGTATAAGAACCCGGAACAAACCCCTTTCTCAACAATAAGAAAACAAATAAATGTAAGGAAACTAGCATACAAAGTTACAAACAAGAAAGGATAACCAATCCAGCTTTACTCGAGTTGGCCAAGGAGGACTTCTCAACGTCTCTATCGTGCATCAAGTTGAGGGTCCAAACCTCGCTTGGTGCATATACAAGTAAACTTGGCTCCCATTCTCTTATAAATCTAAAGGGCACGGTACTATACTACCCAGTATCCACCACCAACCCCTTCACACAACTCACTTGGGCACTCTCCTTCCCACAGTATAGGAGTAGGGTAAGATAAATCTCGATGCTTAACCCGAAAAAAAATATATGAAAACAAGAAAGAGTCTTGAAGGTGTCCTAAGGGCATTTACAATGCATTGCACTCTTTAGAGTGTAATTCATATGCTATATTATCACTTTATTATCCCCTCTTTCATTATATTATCACTCACTATAGATTACACTTTACATACTATAATAGTGTGGACCAATAATCAAATCACGTATTTATTTTAATAGTTCTCAACACATATCTCGTAAATAAATAAATCTATTTTTTGAAAAGTAATTTCATTTATTTTTGGAAAAAAATTAGTAACTTTTGTTCAAATTTTTGTATTCTAAAATTTTTTTTATTTACTAAAAAAATAATATTATTAATTTTTGAAAACTAATGGTATATATTTTTATGGATTTCAAAAAAATACATTGTTATTTTCCAAAAATAATTAGGTAATTATTAAACAAAAACCCAACACTTTAAAAAATTAGATAGGAGGTTAAAGAAAACAAATGATGCAATAGGAGAAATGATGGAGTGGGAGAGTAAGAAATTGAGAAAATGTTAACAATATTTATAGACAAAATTTTGAGAATTGAAAGTGAAAAAAAATTACTGTTGCAAATTGGTGAAATTGAAACAATGCTACCATTATTTTACCATTGCAAACATGTTGAAAATTGGATTCAAGGGACCACTGCAAAAGTTTTGAATAATTAGATAAAATGAAACCTTTGCAAAGCTTTGAATAATTGGACAAATGAGACCCACTCTTTCAGCCTTTTTTGCTTCAATTATGCATGTAGTGACTGTTACGCGTGTAATGGGCATTATATTCTTACTATGGGAGCGTTTACAATGCATGGGTGTAATAAAGGATAATTGTGGACACCCCAATCAATATTTGACCTCAAAAGGGCCAAAATTAGGGTTCAATGAACTAAATTGTACGGCTTTCGAACACCATATAATAAGCCTTTCGAACACCAAATAAAAAGTCCAAAACTTCCCCAGTTGAAAGTTGTGGTGTGTTGTGGACTTTTTCTCACTTCAGCCTACCTCTAAACGATCCTGTGTAGGGGTGTGTAAAATCGAAAAATTTCAATTACCGATCGAATTCGAATTGAATTCGGAATTTCGAATTCGATAATTCAGTAATTCGGAATGGAAATCGGAATATCCGATTTCGAATTGGTTGAATTCGGGTCGAATTTGGTAATGAGATTTTTCAAATCGGAAATTCCGATTTCAAATTCACAATTTGAAATCGAAATCAGAATTCGGAATTCCTATTTTGATTTCAAATCTGTTTTCATATATATATATATATATATATATATATAATATAACATTTATATTATAATAATAATTTTTATATTCATGAATTCGGTGAAATCGGAATTCCTATTTCGATTTCAATTTCGTTTTCACACATATATATAATATTTTTTATATATATGTAATTTAATATTTATATAATAATAATAATAATAATTTTTATATTCATGAATTCGGTGAAATCGGAATTTACCGAATTCCGAATTGAATTCGGAATTAGTGAATTCGAAATCGAAATCGGTCGAAAATTCTGATACCAAAATTTCGAAAAATTCTGATTTCAAAGTTCTGAATTACCGATTTCGATTTCGATTCACACCCCTAATCCTGTGTGGCCCAATAATTTTCAGCAACCTAGGTGAAGAGTATTAATGGTTTTGTTATAATCATTCCAAGTCATGTACTTTCATAGTTAGGAGTTTATTCCTGTTGCCCCCTATGTTGATTGTAGCACTTCAAAGTTGATTATAATTAGGGATAATTTCATAAACCTCTAAGGTTTTAGACAATTTCACTGAGCTCCCTTGAGGTTTTAAAAATTGTACTTACCTTCCTTAATTTGACACATTTGGCAATCAAACCTTAGACCTGGTCAAAAATTTAAATGAACATCCTAAAATGTCCTTGGTTTAATCGTTTATATTGCTTTCCAAAACAATTGTAAAATGTATAGCATCAAATATAAAGAAAAAGCATCAAATTTTCAATTCCTATATTTATTATTTAATAAACAATTATTACAATAGTTTTATCACAATGACATGATAGTGTACATAGTGCTTTACTAGTGATACATATTCCCTGAAGGTTGGAGAAGAAAGTATTATCATAATTGTTTTAGAGTTTGTAGATTTTTGAATGTTAGAGGTATCAATAATTTAGTAGTAGTTTTGGACAGTTTCTTTTTAAATCGTTGTTGTTTTTTGTGCAAAGAAAAAAAAATCAACAAAAAAATTAGATCACATTGAATGTTGTCAAAAAAAGGTCACTAATTCAACATTTGGTAATGATAGCAACTAGAATCAATATTTATAGTTTATAGTTCTGCGGTTTTACTTGTAAACTATGAACAAAAATGAGGAATAAGAAGAGAAAAAAAGAAAAAATAATTATAAATCTCATTCTTTCAATATGTATACCCAACAAGGGAGTTTCATTAAAATAGTAAGGCTAATATTGTCATTTTAAGTGGGCAAGGAAGGTAAGTGTAATTTCTAAAATCTCAAGGGATCTCATTGAAATTGTTAGAAACCTCAGGGGAGGTTTTTGAAATTATTCCTTAAATTTAATCACAAAAGAATATGAAAATATTCATGGGCATATATGAAAATAGTAGAGTTGCTCACATATAAAAAAATGGAGTAAGTAAGAATCACAAGGTTAGAGATCAGTTACACATTGTGAATGGTATCCTCTCCCATCTAAGACATTGCCCCTTAATTGAAGGCCGAAACTTGAACTAAAGAACAAGAAAAGGGATCGTCCACTAGCCATGCTTGATCAGATCACTATCCAGTCTTCACCAATCTATCGAATTCTCCACATGGACCCCCTGAATGTGGAAGAAAGACTAAAAAATGTTTAGAGTCAACTTGATTTTTAATAACCCAGTAACTAGTATTAGCCTGCATTTTGGTTCTAACTCTTCAGAGTATTACCACTAATACCACAAATTCTTAGTCGACTCGTGGAAGTTTTCCACTTAACATGAACCCTGTACTTAAAAGCAAGGAAAGGGATGGTTCTCTGACCCGAAGAACAACCAGTCTCCCATCTCTCTCATTTTCCAAATGGAACTCCAGAATGTGGAAGAAAGACTAATGAGAAGACTAGAATTAATTTCCAATGGCCCAAGTAACACTGAAATGTGCATATACTTGCGTTTTAACATGAGATTATTTGAAATATTTTTTTAAAAAGTATTATATCACTTTTTTGATGTGATATATATGAAATAAAAATGTGATTGAAAAATGTGTTTATGAAATAAATAGATAATTTTGTACAAATAATTAGCATGCATTTAAGTCCTGACTCTTTAATCCAATCATTTTCTTTGACCGTTGTATATTGGTAACATTAATTTTGCAAATTATCATTTTACTGTTTATATTTATTATCTTAGAGTTTACATTTATTATTGTAATGCATATATTTTATGATATAATTGACACTAGTAATTGCAGAAATCCCAAATTCTCTACTTCTACAATTTCAAGGGTTGAAGAAGCCCTCAAATTTTTTTTTCTCATACTTTTTGCTTTGTTGGTCATGGTTATTAATCTCCAAGATCAATGGTGATGATTATTAATACGAGAGAATTAGAAGAGAAAGTGATCAAATTTAGTGGTTTGCTCAACAAAGACAACAATTGAAGAAAATTAGAGTGCTAGCTTGAAGGTTCATTATATTTTGATCATTTGTATTTTGATGTCTCTTGGATCATTTATATTTTGATGTTTCTTTATTTTCTGTTCTTCCTAATTATAAAGTTTAACATATTAAACTGTGGATGCTTGAAGAAAAAAAACATATTAAACTGATTGCCTCGTGATAAGAAGGTGGAATTATTGCAGAAACACAGACGCCATTGTCTGGGAATGGAATACAATAATTCCCAATCATTCTATGAAACCGGACCCACTATTTGTCAAAGGTCCACAAGCACTGAGTCTGAGCCCGCCACTTTAATTATGATCCTACAGTTTTGGACAATAAAATCATCAAAGTGTCTTAAATCACCCTAACCACAGGTGTTATTGTGAATGAAGGTCGACGACAAAAACATGGGCTTTTATGTGATCCCTAATATCAAATTTTCCTAATAAAATGTTGATGACAGAGTCAACTAATCTTTATCAATTTCCTCCATTTGTAAAATTAGTTCAAGATAAATACGTGCCTAGCTCCAATTCCACCTAGTTGAATAATTGATTATCATTGCCTGGGGTCCACCTTGATGCCAATTCCACCTAGTTGAATGGTTGATTATCTCAACACTCTTCTTCACCTTCTCACCAGAAACAAATAAGAAAAGCAAAGAATTGTAATTTTCAGGAAAGAAATACTTTGCTAGCTCTGCAGTTAGTGAGATTTGTTTCTCTCTTAGAATTCGAGAGTGAAACTGACGAAAATCCCTGCATAAGAGATGGAGATGGCCTCCACTTGCAGCAGCGATCGTGTCTTCCTTGATCTAGAGTTGCTTCTGAACAGATTCCGAGACCGGTATGTTCCTTACGATGCTCGTGGTTCAATCAAACACATGAAATTTCTCATAACATTTCTTATGTGTGCTAGAAAGTGGAGCCAAAGCAATGATTTGTACTTGGAATCTGACAATGTTGTGAAGAAGGTGAGTCTTCCATCTTTCTTATCTTGCATCGAAGATACCTTTCACAAATATGAGGAGGACATTCACTCTCTTTGCCTTATGTTGGAATCTGATGCACGTGGCATACGTGATGTTGGCGATGAAGTGGTTTTTAAATACTCTCTTTCCCTTAGACCAGAAACGGATAAACTTGTGAAACAGACTATTGGTCGTTATTATAGCATGTTCAGGAAACTTGTGAAACAGATCCAATCACTGAAGCAAGAAATCATCCAAATTTACTTTGCTTTGGCAAGCAGCAGGTCATTGCAATCAAATTCTTGTATGACAGATGATGAACTGTTGGAATTCATAGACCTCATCCTACAAAATCTAGCAGATATGACAAATGGCTGTATGGATTGGAAAATTAGTGAATCATCTATTTCTGCTGCTTTGGATGCTCAAGTCCAAGCCCTTGAAGCAAAGCTGACATTCTTGAAAAGCTTCATTCCCTTTGCCAATATGCGAGGAACTGCAGATATTCCTGCCTTGCTATTGGCGCACTTCGAAGTGGTGGCTTTGAACGCAGCACGCCTCTCTTACATGTGTTCTTATTGGTACGATGCTGAGGAAATGCACAATCCTCAGTTCTACTCCATGATATATGATCAACAACAGAAGATCAGAGCTGTCGATTTTCATGTCTACGAGATTTATAAGGAAGTTCTTAGAGCTACAAGATCCTCAAAATCATTGCATGATAGAATGATGGATAAGCAGATCTTGAACAACTTCAATGATTCTTTGATAAGTTGTCTCTGGGAGCTGTTATGCTGCAGCTCTAGCTTTGTGGATTCTATGAAAGATGAAATGCGAATACTCTATGCAGGACTGAGGTTCTTGAGAAGCATTTTAAGGGAGCGGCAGCAGAAGATGGATGAAGAAAACGAAAAAATTGGTGCTCTTCTTTGTGATGCAGGCATTATAATTTGCTCGCCTTCTCTAAACAGAGTGAAAGAAGGAGAAGTTAGCTTCTCAGAATCCACAGAGGCCCTTGACTGTTATGACATGCTGGCTAATACCAATGTCCATATCAAGCATTTTAAGGAGCAGATCAGTGGCTCAAGCATTATTGAAAGTATTCCTTCCTTTCATGGCTTAAGAGCACCAGAAGTTAGCAAGACTTCCAGCCGCATGCTATCAAAAGGCAAAATGCCAATAGCCCATGAAGTCATGGTTGGTCTCGATGATGAGGCAGCAAAAGTAATTGAACGACTTATATGGGGACCAGAACAGGTGGAAATTGTTCCCATTGTGGGAATGGCTGGGCTTGGTAAAACAACTTTAGCCAAAAAGGTTTACAATGATAGTTCAATTACCTATAACTTCCAGATTCGTCTTTGGTGCACTGTTTCTCAAGAATTTAACATGAAAAGCTTGTTAATACAAATTTTGTGCTCTAATGGAAAACAGTCTAGGATGGATGAAGAGCTTAAAAACTTGAATGAACATGAATTGCTTCACAAGCTCTATCAAAGGCTAAAGACGAATCGGTATCTTGTTGTTTTTGATGATGTCTGGGACATTAAGGTATGGAATGAGCTGAGAATTTCATTCCCGGATGACAAGAAAGGAAGTAGAATCATCTTCACGAGTCAATCTTCTAATGTGGCTTCACAGGTTGAATATGGGGGGAAACCTCACTATCTTCGCCCGCTCAGTGAGAAAGAAAGTTTTGAATTACTGCAGAAGAAGGTATTTGGAAAAGAAGATTGTCCTCAAGCATTGCATGGGTTGGGAATGGAGATTGCCGAAAAGTGCAGGGGATTGCCACTTGCACTCGTTGTTGTAGCTGGAGTCCTAGCAACTATAAAGCATGATATTTGTGTTTGGGAAGAATTTGCTGAAAGTTTAACTTCAACCACGGTGTCTGATGCAGAACAATGCAAAAAGTCGATGGAGCTCAGTTATGAGCATTTACCATATCACTTGAAGGCATGCTTGCTGTATTTTGCTGCATTTCGAGAAGATGAAAAAATTGGTGCCAAGAATTTGATGCGTCTATGGATTGCAGAAGGGATAGTGGAAAAAATTGAAGGAGAGAGATTAGAGGATATTGCAGAAGAATATCTGATGGACCTAATTGGCCGAAACCTAGTTATGGTATTTGAAAACAGATCCATTGGTGGAGTCAAATCTTGTTACATTCATGATTTGATATTTGAGTTCTGTAAGGGCGAGGCGAAAGAAAAGAAATTTCTTCAGGTCTTGCGAGGATATGATGAGCTTTCTACCTTTAATGAGCCTCCCAACCTACCTCGGCTGTCCATTTGCTCCAGTGGAGAAGATTTTATAAAGTCAAAGCTATTTTGTCCACATTTAGGTACTCTGCTATTCTTCAATAGCACATTTAGGTACTCTGCTATTCCTAATATCTCTTTCCTTTTTTGCATCTACAAACATCTTAAAGTTTTGAATTTAGAGGACATTAACCTGTGGCTGAAGGAGCTTCCAGCTGAAGTCGAATCACTTCTTTGTTTGAGGTACTTAGCCCTTAGAGCTTCGGAAATGGAATTCATTCCACCATCTATAGCCAAGCTCTCACATTTGGAAACCTTTCGACTAAATTCTCAATGGATGGTATCATTGCCAGATAGCATCTGGAACATGAAGAATTTGAGGCATGTATGTGTAAGCCAGTGCATTCTTCGTCTTTCTTCCAATAACCTCTCCACTTTACCCAATTTAGACACACTCTCTACTCTGCGTGTTTATCTTGATAAAGAGGGAGAGAACATATTGAGAAGGATTCCCAACGTTCGCCGACTTAAAATTTTTTATTTGGGGGATCAAAACAGATTATGCTGGAACATGAGTCGACTAAAATGCCTAGAGTCACTCACCTTGGGGGGCTACAACTTCTTCGATTCACGGGAATATGTGGAGCTTTCTTTTCCCATGAATTTGAAGAAGCTGTGTCTTGTCGATCTAGGTCTTCCCTGTAGAAAAATGTCATTGATTGAACAACTACCCAATCTTGAAGTTCTCAAATTAGGATGGCGGACAATGGACAGCCAGAGATGGGAACTAACGGAAGGAGGATTCCCTAAACTCAGGGTCTTGGCTTTGGAAGATGGAAAGATTGTTGAGTGGACGGAGACGGATCCCAACAGTGATGATTATTTCCCGTGTCTTCAGCAATTAAAACTCGACGGCATTTTTAGCTTGAAAATGGTCCCTTCTTGTTTAGGGCGTATATCAACTCTTGAAACAATTAAGGTGGGTTTTTGCGGAAATGGTGTCAAATCTTTAGTACGGGAAATTGAAGAAGCACAGAAATATAATGGAAATGAGAATCTGAAGATCATCATTTATAAAAAATATTATTATTGAAGGGCATCAGCTGGTGCAATATCAAGTAATTTTTTTTATCATTACCATTAATTGGCTTGTAGAAATAATCATGCCTTTTTCATTTAAAGGAGTTTAATTTATATTCACCTTTTGGCAGCTTGTTTGTACTTCAGTTGCCTGTAATGCATGCACGAGCACATTGAAATTGATAAACACACAACTAATTATTGCTCTTTTTTTTTCTTTTTTTTTTAATGATATTGAGGAACAAATAACTAATTATTGCACTATTTTTTTTCTTAACGATATCATTAGGGAGTGCTACGGTATCCGTATGGTTTGGCTTTCTTTGCTCTTTTCTTTTCAAGATATGGTGGAAAGAATGAATGAGTGCAAGTGCACAATTTTATCAATCTGCACGGCAGCATAAATGCTATTCAGATGATTTGTTGTTGGCGTATTTTGTGTAATTTCGTTTTGCTGAATTTAGTAATGGTTGTGTGTTATTTCTTTTCAAACAAGTGTGACTAGGAAAAATTAGGGATAGTGTACGAAGATACCATCGCAAAATGGTTGGTTTCTTGCTATCAAGAAACCCTCTTATCATTTTTCTTTTTTTTTTTTTTTTTTGATTTGAGGTTGAAACACCATCATTTTGACAAAATTGATTAACAATTTATGTTTGAGCTCATGATTCTTGGAAGAATAAGACAGCCCAATTTGGGAATTAACGACAGACTTTTGATCTACAAATCCATGTCAAAATGAAACCTCTAGTATCTTCTCTTTTCCACTCAAAAATTTGCAATTGGGATCGCGAAAGGCATTGCGTGGCTTCACCAGGATAGCGTAGTACTCCGTCATAGAATTGGTTGAAGTTTTGAATCGTATTTTAAGAATTTGCTAAATTTTCAGAATCATATTTTACTTCTTCAAGTTAAAGAATTTTGGCAAAGAATGAAGTATGGACTTAGGTTCCTTTAAGAAAGATGTCTGCAAGTTGATTTCCTGCTGCTTGACCTATTTGCTGGAAAGGACGTTAGTAAAGGTCATATGATTGTATGGATATTTAATCTTCTATTTTTGAATCCCACACCATATGTTTCAAATGATATAAAGAGCCAGCGATAAAAGATCCAAATGGGAGAGAAAACATGTATAAACTTCACAATTGTACAGTAGGTCAATGCCTATACTTATTTATAGGCTATGACAATAGTGAACCTAGACAACTAATACAGTGAATTTTGGGCTAATTAACATAGAATCAAATGAAAAAAAAAGAGAGATTTGAATAATTTTAAAAGCCTCTGCTTCTCAAGCTATACTAATAGATGGTAGTATTCCAACCGTGCAATTATTCAGCTATATGATGACGATTCAACTAAGTTGATACTTTTAGTGCTGGAGGGTATTGATAATGTACTTATCAAAGTCAATAAATTGGAAGTTCAGAATCCAAAATAATTTTTTCTAAAATATATATATAATCTTTCAGTTTAATAGCAGATTTTATTTCCTCTACATCTTGCAGCAGAAAACATAGCATCTATGTTCTGCTTGCTTGTCATCATAATCCCAATTAACTATTATGCTTAAAAAACCGGACTGAAAGGTAAAAATTTCATTGTCACTTATCAAGTTGAGGTCAATTGGAAACTAATTGGAATTTTTGTGTAGCACTCTTCATGTGCCATGAATTTATAGTAGCATTATTCTACAAGGATCACCTTGAGTCTCCTTCACACTATAACTTTAGAAGGTAAAGCACATAATGTAATTTGTTTCAACTAGGACTGCAAACGAATCGAGCCACTCGCGAGCGGCTCGATTCAAACTCGAGTCGAGCTCGATCAATATCGAGTTCAAAATATTAAGCCCGGCTCGCAAGTTCGAGTATATATATATATATATATATAAATAATTTTTTTTTATTTTAAGTATATATATATTATTTTAAGTATATATATTTTTTATTTTTTATTTTTTATTTTAATAGTAAAATTACATATATATTCTTAATATTTTTATTATTTATTAAAAAAATATTATTTTATTTATTTTTTAAAAAATAAAATAATTATTTTTTTTATTTTTTTCGAGCACGAGTTCAAGTTTGGTAAAATTTAGTCGAGACTCGGCTCGATTAGGCCAAAACTCGACTCGACTCGGCTCGTTTGCAGCCCTAGTTTCAACAATAGTTGTTCAAGGTAACTTGTTACATCCATAGTTAGCTTGATTACATACTTGGCTACGGGACTAATTAAGTTCCTTTCCATTGCATTGAAAAAAAAATTCTCTCCATTACACCCTAATAAAATCAATTTAAAAGTTATTTTTTAAAATCAACACTATACATAATGTACTTGTATTAGTTACACACAAAATTTTGTATAAATTTGATTAAGTTTTTCTTGCTAATTAATCATTACACATTTTGTTATAATATTGACTCATTTTTGACCATTCAAATGTTTAGTGTAAATTGAATGCCAAAGTATAAGCAAAAGAATACCATTTTTTAATATGTTGATCTAGAGATGCGAAGCAAAATAACACAACCAGTTGAATTTATAGAGCTATAAATTTTAGATATAAATAAGTGGAGAGGAATCCAATGGAGTGGATATTAACCCCTTGGCTATGGCCTAGAAAAATGATAATCGTATACTTGTTTCCTTGTTTAGACTAGCTTTTTCTGATGAGAATGATGGATAAATATGTTAGTGAGGTTACCAAGGGAAGGCATTGACAGGTTGTGAGGCAATCAAAAATAAAATATCTACTCTGAAAAATAAGAGTTTGTACGCAGTGGTAATTAGAATCATCTCTACAGGGATTGGATTGATTTATTTCCTTTCAAAGCAATGAATAAAAGGGGTGATCTTGGAGATTAAACTAACAAATTAGTTTAAACACAAAATAAACATACGAAAATTAACCAAGATTAAATTAACAATGATGGAGCTCTAGCAAAAGAAACAATATCAAAAAAGGTTCATGCAATTGATTCTTGATACAAAAATAATTCAAATATTCATGAATAAATTGGTTATAATTGTCAACAAACTCTAATGACAAACCTTTCTTTATTTTGTCGACCGTTAACAATTTTTCTAATTAGAAGACAACTCTAAATACGATCATAGAATTTAATCTTTTAACAGTATTATAAATTAGAAAAGTCCAATTCTAATCAACAAATATGTTGCAGGGGTTCGTTTAAATTAGATTGTATACTTCCTTGACAAAAAATCAATCATGCCAGTTGCCACAAATATTAAAACAGTCAAATAATTATAGATTTAATTGTCTCAATTGGCAATAAATTATTGTGAATAATTAAATATTGTGCACCTATTTAATCACACACGTTAATTATTACAAGCATAATACAGGAAATATACAAATAAATAAATGAAAAATTAATATAAATTAGATCTCACAATTGTTGTAGAACCAATTCTTCAATTTTCCTTTGACTACCAAATTAGGATTAACCGCTCCCCATGGAAAAACGTACCTAGAGAGAAAAATATCGACCTTTTTTCATCTAGGGAAAAGAGGAAAGAAAAGCTAACTACTATAATCCTCTTCTTTAGATGAGAGTAAGAGTTGAGAATATATCGATCTTTCTCCTCAAAAAACATTGCTCCCAACAAAAGAATTATCTCTTCTCTAATAAAACCTTCCAAAAATAAATTATTCTCCTACATAAAGTTTGAATAGAAATCCTGAGAGGTGTCGAGCCTGTGCAATAATAATTACTAAAAGGTTCTAATTACCACCACAATTAATTATAGAACAAATTCAAGTACTGGAACAGTGGCCCTAGGTGTGCAATGGGTTACTTGATTCACTCTGTTTTCGAAGAGTTTGCTTGATCCGATATATCAGAATTGTCTATAAAAGTATTAAATTTGCATACAATGGCAAGTAGGGTCGATTCCACGAGGAATGGATAGGAAGTTGTTTCTTTCCGAGTTAATCGAAAAAAATTGGGGGATATTTAATGGAATGAAAATGAAAATAAAATAAACAAAATTCAAAAGTTAACTCACCAAGTACAATTTACTAAAAAAAAAAAGCAATTAATAAAATTCTACCCAAAGGATCAACTCTTCAGGCACGGTCCAATTAGATGATCATCGATGCAAAGATATTTCATTCATTCGTCACTAGGTTAGTTATAACTGTGAACAAACTCTGATAGCCAGTCTTTCCTTACTTTTTCGACAGCCAAGGTACGACTGCTGACTGCTTCTCTAACCAGAAAATAACCCTAGGTACGACCGTAGGAATTTAATTATCCAGTTGCATTAAAGTTAGAAAAACCCAACCCTAACCAATAAACACGCTAAGAGGGTATTTTTAAACTAGATCGTATGTTTCCCTAACATAAAGCAAATTATGGTGGTTGCCACTAGTTATCAACTAAACGAATAATTACAGATTCAATTTAGTTAACATGACAGTAGGCTATTAGATTAAATTAAATATCCGACCGTTGATACTCAATTAATAAAATACCCATGAACATTTAATCTAGGAAACGCACGAATAGTAATGAATTAGAAGAAATAATAAAAATTCGATTAGATCTCACAGATGTTATGGACCGTGCCTTCGCGTCGACCTTTGGTAAAAGAGAAATCTAACCTCTGCTCATCGTGTCAATTTCGCGTGATTCGATTGATTTCATCCGCACAATTGCCAAAGAATTGGGAAAGATGAAATAACGAAGGAACGAAAGAGAAAGTCTCTTAGTTTCTTTTCTTGTCTTGAGTTCATACAGGAGAAAAGTCAAGAGAAAGTCTCACGAAAGTTGTCAAAAGCAAGAACAAAGAAAGAAATCGTCTACAGGAAGAAATAAAGCTAATCTCTCTATATGTCGTGAATCTGGCTTTTTTTCATTTTTGTAGCCGCCGCCAGTAGAAGCAATATGTCAGAGAGCAAGCCTTTCTCTAGGAGTTTTAATCCCCTGCACCCCCGCGGTCCACGTGAACCTGACTTCCTAATTTTCAGTTTTTCTACCAATCCCGCAGGGTCCGCCTTTTAGGTGTATCTCTTCAGTTTCTAACGTGGGCAGGCCATGAAATAAATGGTCTTCTAGAATTTTGCCTCAAAAGATTACCTTTTACACCAACCACCTACAATTTACACATATGAAATATGAGCAAAATCTCAATACTTAACACCGTGAGTAGCCAAAATTAGGACAGAATAACAGCGCAAAATGTGTCCAATAATTGGTCTATCAAATCCCCCAACACCTAGACAATGCTTGTCCTCAAGCATTTCGAAACTCAGAAGTACAATCAAAATAGCAACGGTTATGTAGTGATCTATACTAACATAAGCATCCCGCATTCCTGACAATGTCGCCAAAATTAGAACACACCTGACAGGTGGTTATCCAAAGAATATGAACAGTAATACTCATCACCTTCAAGAAAATGTATAAATACTAGAAACGCTCAAATCAATATCACGGAATGGCATTACCATAGGCTTGCACATTTATCACATCTCCACCACTCAAAAGTGAACTCAATACAAAAATCAAAGAGACTTTAACAGGGTTGTAATGAGGCTTAGGTAAAAGGAGGGATAAAAAGGTGAAGATAGGGTGTAATGTGTCAAGAGAATGTCCGATATTCACTTGCATAACCTCAATGCTTACTGGAGGAATTCCACAAGCAAGGCATCTCCATTTGCTATACTCACTGTGCAAGTGTCAAAACTCTCTTTTCCCTTTTTTTTTTGAATAGGCGGCTTGCAGGGCATGGGCACGCCTTAGAAGCCAGAGTCTTCTGTTCACCAGCTTGTCGATAGCTTTTTTTTTGGTTTAAAGGGAAACGTCTTGCAGGGCATAGGCACGCCCTGTAAGCCAGAGTCTTCTGTTCACCAGTTTATTGACGATTTCTCCCCCCATTTTTTTTCTATCTCAGATGCACAGAAACAACACCATGTAACTTCTACTCTAACAGCACTTGTAACCCTAGATTTATTTGCCTTGCACAACTAATAAAATTCAGACATCCCTTAACGACACAAGGTTGAACAAGAAAGTCTAAAAAGGTCTTGAATTATCAAACACAGCTAACAAACAAAAGAGAAGGATAAAAGCTCAAATTGGTTCACTATTGGGAGACAAGATAAAGGCATGGTTTGTAGAAAGTTAAAGAAGGTTAGATCCTAAATGTCCTTATCATTTCAAATGCATCCAGTTCAACAAAATGTGGCATCAACATGTACAAAGTAGCAAGTTCTAGAATGTCAATACCATGTGTGATACTCACTCAACAACACAAACGAAGCAAACAAGAATAATGTGCTCGTGCATAGCTCAAAAGCTCCCAAAAGTTTTAAGAATGGGTCAAGTCCAGCATATTCAACATTTAACGATATTGTTAAGGAAAATCAAAATGCATAGCTAGCATATATGACCACATATACGTGCACCTCGATTGTAAAATCCATAACAGTTAACAAATGTAGAAATAAAAAGAAAGTCAACTAACTCACTTTTTTTTCCTTTTGTTTTTCATTTTTTTCATTTTCTGATTGTTTCATTTTTCCTCTTTTTATTTTTCAAGCAAAAAAGAAATAATAGAAACAAAAAAGAAATAGTAGAGACCAATCCCCCACACCTAAAACCTACATTGTTCTCAATATAACCTAGACAAATAAAGTGTAAAGACAGAGGGAGCGAAATTTCCCTGACCACCGAAAGGGTGCAGCACGACACTAAGGAGAAGGAGGATGTGGCGACTGGAATCCAATATGAGTATAGAAAGTGGCCTGATTCTCCGTCTGAATACGGGCAAAAACTTGTAACGCCGCAAGACGGCCATCTAGTCCCTCGACTCGCTCCCCTAGCTCATGGATAGAATTCTGGAAGGAACGATATTGGAACTCCCAAACAGGGGGAGCATGGTAGGAGGACGGACCCGCCTGATTCGGGTGGGGTGGTGACCCAATAATGGGGGCAGTAGGAGGGACCCGGGGCTGTGGCCTGTCTCGTCAGGAGGCGTCATCTAATACACATCTCCTACTTTGAAAATAACCCCGATTCTATCCAAGCTACGCAAATCCAATTGCTCAATCTCGCGAGCTAGAGCGAACTTGTGCTATTTGTTAAGGTCAAGCAATCCCAACCGAACAGTCAAGTGAGTAATAAGCGAACCCATAATCACCGGCTTATGCCGCTTTTGAATGACAGATTGCATTTGAGTGGCCACCCAACATCCAAAGTTAACATGTACCTTGCTGCGCATGCACCAAAGAAAATAAAATTCGGCCTTGGCAAAGGTGCTTGAGGAGTCCTTCCGACCCGAGAAATTGTAAGCCAAGAAACGATAAATAACCTTCAATACCGGATCCTTAAGATGAGAGGCCTTGGACTGACTTGGATCATACAATTGAGGGTCCGTGGACCACTCCCTCCATATATCAATATAATCACTGAAAAAGGGTCTGGTGTAATCACACGCACTGTTGATATACGTCCCGGAGGAAATGGTATCCTCACTAACAAAACCTAAAATCAGATTGAAGTAATTAATGGACAGATCCTATAGGGTACCTCTCAATCTAAATTTAATCACCCCTTACTCATCCAAAATGATGAATTCATTTTTGGTGAACTCAAAAGTGGAGTAGAATTTACAACACAATTCCTCAAATATAGGGTAATCAATGACTAGATACCGCTGCCAACCTATTGTCGAAAATAACTATTCAACCTCTCGTGCAATTTGCAAATGATCCAGGTTGAGGCATGGAAACATTTACACGGAACAAAAAGACGGTGCACCAAGTTATTGAATCGGTCCTGTTGTTCCCGTGTGAGATCAGTGGCAGGTTCTCCCCAGTTTTTAGGAGATATAGTGCTTTTAGAGAAGCCTAAACGGTACCGAATGAAGTGTTGAAGTGGGGCTCGCCTCTTACGAGGTTGGGACCCAGATGGACCAGCTGTTGTTGCCATTTTCGAAGGCATTCGAAGATCACAAAAATGAATATAAATAAGCACAGAAACAGCCAGTCAACCACCAAAGAGGGACAGGGGACCACAGTCTATAGATAATACTTAACAGTCAGCAGTCCAATAGCAAAGAGAAACACAGTGACCCCACCAAAATCACGATAGGCAAACTGACACAAAAATCCTCCGCTGGCATCACTTGGCAACCAATAATTAAGACAAGCAAAATCGAGATCCCAAATACTGAATTTAGCAGTCAAATAGGTCCAACAAAGGGTGAATCGCTAGCCACGCATATCAAATATCCGATTCACCAGAACCCACAGATATAGCAAGCCCACATCCGAGTCAAAAATGGCAACAAGATTTCAAATGCGAAGACCAGTTGACAAAAATTTAGTAAAATAGGGGTACCAATTTTTTGCCACGCTGGAGGAGACCGCGGGAGAGACACATGGCGAGAGAGAGGGTCACGAGGGAGACGCGCTGCTGACGGGCGAGTGGCGTGCGCCCGTCTCAGCTTGTTGGCGCTTGTCGCGCTGTTGGGGTGCGCTGTACGCTACTGGTTGGGCAGGCCGCACGCGCAAGGACGGGCTACAAAAGGTGCGTTGGTCGCGCACCGTCTGAGGCTAGCCTCGCGAAGGCCGCGCGCTGCTGGGCCTCACGCAAGCAAGCGCGTTGGGTCGCATGTAGGTGAGCGCAGCGCTAGTTTACTGCTGACTGGGACGCTCTGGTTGCGCGCGGTGAGGACGACGCGCTCTAAAGCCTCACGCGACTGCTGCTCGTCTAGCACGCGGTGGCGCGATGGGCTATGCAAGCTGAGGCAGTGGTGGCGGACAGTGGAGCTGGCTGCGACGCCGATCTGGCCTGTGGTGGTGGAGAGCGGCGCTACAAGATGGAGAAGCGGCGGACAGTGGAGCGCGGCTTCCTTGAGGAGAGAGAACAACAGTGCGGCGGTTGTAGGCGGCGAGCGATGGGGCGGCGACCTGGTTGTGGGTTCAACAGCGGCACGGTACTGCAGTGATGGCGGTGGCGAAGGAGAGTGGCGCACGATGGGCGAGTGGCGGCGAACGAACAAGCAAAAGGAGAAAAGAGAAATGGAAACCAAGACAAAATAAAGGAAGTGAAAGGTAGAAGCTGAGACAACGGAAGTTGACAAAGCCAAACAAGACAAGAGAAAAAGTAGAAAGTGGGGTTAGAGGGGTCCTGGTCAATTTTTGACTTTCGTTGTTTCAAAGGTTGGAAGGCGTGGGCAAGCCTTGGAGGTCAAGGTCTTCTGATCACCAAGTCCCAGTAATGTCCAAGAGAGTCCCTTCCAAGGCGTGGGCACGCCTTGACATTGTTAGTTCCCAATTCGTACAGCGCACCTTGCGCACCCCTATGAGGCGCGAGCACGCCTTGGAACCCCCAGTCTTCTGTTGACCACCACAAAAATAATTATAATATAAAAATAACACGGTAAAATCGCAAAGTAACGAAAATTGACATCAACGAATAATGTAATTCTTGGGTTGCCTCCCAAGCAGCGCCTTTCTTTAACGTTTTTGGCTAGACACAGTAATAACTAGTTAAGCCTCACAACTTGGATTATCAAAATACATGACCTCCACTTGCTCACTATTAAACCCCTCATAGTAGGGTTTGAGACAGTGACTATTTACCACGAACTTTTTCTCCGTTTTCAAATTTTGGATTTCCACTGCACCATAATGAAAAATATTAGAAATGACAAATGGACCAATCCAACGACAACGCAACTTACCGAGTGATACATGAGGACTTTTTGCCCTACTACAAATGACTTTCTTGAGACTTGTTGGTCGTGAAAGAATTTGTTCTTCTCCTTATAAATTGCTGCGTTTTCATAGGTTTCGTTTCTTAGTTCCTCCAACTCTTGTAATTGGAGCTTTCTATGTCCCCCGGCATCCATAGGATCTATGTTACACCGCTTAAGCGTCCAGAATGCCCTGTATTCAAATTTCATTGGGAGGTGGCACGGCTTCCCAAAAACTAATCTGTATGGGGACATTCCATTCAGCGTTTTATATGCGGTGCGGTAAGCCCATAGAGCATCTTTCAACTTCAAACTCCAATCCTTTCTATCAGGCCAAACCATCTTCTCCAGAATTGACTTGACCTCCCTATTCGACACTTCGACCTAATCATTCGTCTACGGATGATAGGATGTGGACACTCTGTGGAGTACGCCATACTTATGGAACAAGACAACGATTGTCTTATTGCAAAAATGAGTGCTCCTGTCACTAACTATAGCTCTCGACATTTCAAAGCGGACAAAAATGTTAGACTTTATGAAGTCTGCAACCACTCTCGAATCGTTAGCTCGGGTGGTCTTTGCCTCCGCCCATTTGGAAACATAATCGACAGAAAATAGAATATATAAGAAACCAAAAAACGAGAGAAAGGGACCCATGAAGTCTATACCCCAAACATCGAAAATCTCAACAAACAACATGGGATTTGACTCATTTGGTCTCTACGAAAAATATTTCCCACCCTTTGACACTTATCACAAGATTTACAAAACAAATATGCATCCTTAAAAAGAGTAGGCCAATAGAAAACCACTCTCCAACACCTTACGAGCTGTTCGCTTCGGCCCAAAATGCCCTCTACATGCAAAAGAATGACAAAAAGTTAAAATAGAATGGAACTCACCGGCACTTATACACCTTCTTACCACTTAATCCGAGTATTACTTCCATAGGTAAGGGTCATCCCAGATATAGTGTTTGGCGTCACTTCTCAATTTATCTCTTTTAGCCTTTGGCCAACCTGCCGGTAATTGATTCGTTACAAAAAAATTGACAATATCAGTATACCAAGGTACTGATGAACCAATGGCTAGTAATTGCTCATCGAAAAATGATTCTCTTAACGACAGATCCTCTCTATTCATAAGCAATCGGTTTAAATGATCAGCCACTAAGTTCTCGGCCTCACTCTTATCCTTGATCTCTAACTCGAACTCCTGCAAGAGCAAGACCCACCTTATGAGCCTCGATTTCGCATCATTCTTCACCAACAAGTACCTCAAGGCTGCATGATCAGAGAAAATAATTACTTTTGCACTCAATAAATATGACCTAAATTTCTCTAGTGCAAAAATAATGGCTAGTAGTTCTTTCTCTGTCATGGAATAGTTGAGTTGGACTCCACTGAATGCTTTCGAAGTATAGTAAATTGCGTGTGCCGTCCTGCCAATCCTTTGTCCCAGCGCTGCACCGACAGCGTAATCACTTGCATCGCACATTATTTCAAACGGCATGCTCCAATCTAGGGGTTGAATGGCGGGCAACGATGTCAATGACTCCTTCAATTTATCAAAAGCCATATTGCATTCATGGGTGAAATCGAATGTCACGTCATTTTACAGCAATTTGAACAGGGGCGCTCCGATTTTTGAGAAATCCTTGATGAACTTCCTGTAAAACCTGCATGGCCCAAACAGGAACATACTTTTCGTACACATACGGGGTAAGGCAAGATAGACATGAGATCTATTTTTGCTTTATCTACCTCTATTCCCTTAGCCGACACAACGTGCCTTAAGACAATACCATGTTCCACCATAAAGTGACATGTTTTTCAATTAAGGATCAAATTTGCCTTTATGCACCGTTTCAAAATTAAAGTTAGATTATGAAGGCATTCCTCAAAACTATTCTCGTATACACTAAAATCATCCATGAACACCTTAATAATCTTTTCCACATATTCGGAAAAAATATTTACCATGTACCTTTGAAAAATTGCTGAAGCATTACAAAGACCGAAAGATATCCTACGGTAAGCGAACGTATCAAATGGGCAAGTGAATGTGATTTTATCCTGGTCCTCCGGTGCTATCGTGATTTGGAAGTACCCTGAAAAATCATCCAAGAAACAATAGTAAACACGATCAACTAATCTTTCTATCATATGATCAATAAAAAGGAGAGAAAAATGGTCCTTCGTCACAGAATTTAGTCTTCGGTAGTCAATGCCCTGATGCCAGCCAGTAGCTTTTCTAATCGAAACCATATCACCCTCCTGATTCTCCTCTACAGTCACTCCCATCTTTTTCGGGACCACTTGAACGGGACTTACCCAAGGATTGTCCGAGATAGCAAAAATAACCCTCATCTCCAGGAGTTTAAGTATCTCTTTTTTCACAACTTTCATCATTAGGGGATTCAACGTCCGCTGTGCCTGTCTTATCGATTTCGCATCATTCTCGAGCCTTATCCGGTGCATGCATAAGGACGGATTTATTCCTTTGATATCTACTATATTCCATCCAATTGCCTTCTTATGATCCCTAAGGATTCGCACCAATTTATCCTCTTGACTTGGAGATAAATGTGCAGAAATGATCACCGAAAATGTCTCTCGGTCTCCCAGGAATGCGTACTTTAGATGTTTCGGAAGAAGTTTGAGCTCTAACTTAGGTGCCTGCACAATTGAAGGCAACAACTTTATCTGAATTTCTGCCACAAAAAAAAAGTGAGCTCATACCTTGGAGGAATGGTTGGAAGTGAGTGTAAGTTTCAACTGCATAGTGCAACTCATCCCTCATGTCCACATTAAGTGCTATACCCAATTTAAGAGGATTGATCAAGGCCACTTCCAATGCGTATTCACCATCCAATTCGAAAATTTCTTGTACAATGGGCTCAATAACACTCAAAGCAAAGACTGAGTTAGATTTCTCCAGATATTTCATCGTCTCAAAAATATTGAAATTTACCATTTCGCCATCAAATTTTATTGATAAAGTATCCCCATTCACATCTATTTTAGTCCTAACAGTGCTAAGAAACGATCTATCTAATAAAATAGGTGACGAATTTAACGACTTTTCATCTCCCATATCCAGGATATCAAAATCTGCTGGAAAAACTAACTCATTTACCTGAACCAAGACATTCTCAACTAACCCCTCTGGATAAGCATTGGTGCGGTCAGTTAGTTGGATTATGATGGTTGTTTCGTTTAGTGGCCCAAGATTTAGAGAAGCATAAATGATTTTTGGTATCACGTTAATTGATGCCCCTAAATTCAACATTTTTTTTTCTAATCGGTGTATTTTCAATTTTGTATGGGATCGTGAATATATCTGGATCTCCACACTTGAGTGGGAGTTTTCTTTGGAGTATAGCCGATACGTTTTCTCCCACCGCTACTCTTTCGTCCTCTCTCAACTTCTTCTTATGAGTGCACAAATTCTTGAGAAATTTTGAGTACTTTGGTACCTGCTTAATTGCCTCCAACAAGGGAATGTTGATCTCTACTTTTCGATATACGTCCAAGATCTTTTTTTCCTTCTCCACCTTCTTCGTCTTTGCCAACCTGCAGGGAAAATGAGGTAAATTAGATTTAGTGGGAATTGATGGAGTTAGAGTTACCTCAGGATCCCCACGAATGCGGCCTTCTTCTTCAATCTCCTTTTCGATCTCTTCTTCACTTTTACTTTTTAGGTTCGTGGTCTTAGGCCCCTCAATTTCCTTGCCACTCCTCAGTGTCATGACACTCATATTCTTCGGATTCGTCTCGGGTTGCGATGGCAATTTTTTGAAAAGTTGAGACTCTAAACGATTAATTGCAATTGCCATGTGGCTTATTTGGATCTCCATATTTTTCATGCCCGATCTGGTTTCCTGCTGGAACTGAGCAATACTTGTGACCAAGGACCTAGTATCCTGCTGGAACTGAGTAGTACTCATGGTTAGACTCTTGATAATATCCTCCAGAGAACCGCCTGAATTTGAGGGCAAAGGTTAAGGCTTTGGTTATCATGGTTGCTGAAATCCTGGTGGACGATTTGAGAATGAATTCCGTGGTCTGTTCCCATAGCTAAAGTTGGGATGATCTCTCCAACCTGGATTATACGTATTTGAGTATGGATTGTATTGCCTAAGGGGCGCGGGCACGCCTTCAGCCATGTTCACTTATTCAGCCCCATTCTTTTGCCAAATAGGGCATGAATCAGTGGGGTGGCCCATATTTGTGCAAATTTCATAGACCTTTACTTGATGCATGTTGCCCACAGCTAACTGTCGAACAAAAGATGTTAGTTCCGATAGCTGCTGCTGAATGGACGACGTCTCTACCTCGTTAACCCTACAAGTAGGGTTACTCTCGCGGAAGCTAAACTGTTGAGAATTTTTTGCCATAACTTCAATAAGCAATCATGCTTTCCTCGGTGTCTTATTTGCTAGTACTCCTCCACTCGCAACATCAATGATACTCCTATCAGATGACTGGAGTCCCTTATAGAAATATTGGATCAATTGTTGTTCACTAATTTAATGCTGTGGGCATCTAGTGCACAACTTATTGAATATCTCCTAATAGTCATATAGGGATTCTCCAGGATACTATTTAATGTTGCATATCTCTTTTCTCAAACTTGCAGCACGGGATGCAGGAAAGAATTTTTTCAAAAATTTCTTTTTCAGTTGGGCCCATGTTGTGATACTACCTGCAGGTAGGTAGTATAACCAATCCATCGTTGCATCCTTGAGGGAGAAAGGGAATGCTCTAAGTTTGATATGTTCTTCAATAATCCCTAGAGGTTTCATACTAGAACATACCACATCGCACTCTTGGATGTGCTTATCGGGTTCCTCCCCCGAAAGGCCATGGAATGAGGGTAAGAGGCGAATTAATCCTGACTTCAGTTCGAATGAGGTATTCTCTGCTAGAGTTGAAAATGTAATGCACAAAGGCTGCTGGGACAATTCCAGTGCAACCAACTCTCTTAGTGTTCTTGCATTTGCCATATGAATGTTCTCTTGGCCTAGATCACTTGAATTTTCACCACTTGAATATGTTGATTCAACTTCAGGATCCAGTCTCTGAGATGCAATGCTAGATTGCTCCTCTCTGAACTGTCTAGTTTCTTTCCTAGTTCGGCGCACAATCTTCTCTACTTTCGGATCGAAAATCAATTCGCTTGTACAAGAAGAACGAGGCATAAACTAGAAAAATGCCAGACAAATTCAAAGAAAACAACTTAAAAAGAAACAAAATTAACCAAAACATCGTTCCTCAGCAACGGCGCCAAAAATTGACAGGTGTTGAGCCTGCGCAATAATAATTACTAAAAGGTCCTAGTTACCACCACAATTAATTATAAAACAAATCCAAGTACTGGAGTAGGTACTCTAGGTGTGCAATGGGTTACTTGATTCACCATGTTCCCAAAGAGTTTGTTTGATCCGATATATCAAAATTGTCTATAAAAGTATTAAATTTGCATACAATGACAAGTAGGGTCGATTCCACGGGGAACGGATAGGAAATTATTTCTTTCTGAGTCAATAGAACAAAATTGGGGAATATTTAATGGAATGAAAATAAAAATAAAATAAACAAAATTCAAAAGCTAACTCACCAAGTACAATTTACTAAAAAAAAATAGCAATTAATAAAATTCTACCCAAAGGATCAACTCTTCAGGCACGGTCTAATTAAATGATCATTGATGCTAAGATATTTCATTCATTCGTCACTAGGTTAGTTATAGCTGTCAACAAGCTCTAACAGTCAGTCTTTTCTTACTTTTTCGACAGCCAATATACGATCGTTGATTGCTTCTCTAATCAGAAAATAACCCTAGGTACGACCGTAGGAATTTAATTATTCAATTGTATTAAAACTAGAAAAAACCCAATCCTAACCAATAAACACGCTAAGAGGTTTATTTAAACTAGATCGTACGTTTTTCCAACATAAAATCAATTATGGTGGTTGTCACTAGTTACTATTAGATTAAATTAAATATCCGATCGTTGATACTCAATTAATAAAACACCCATGAACATTTAATTCAGGAAACGCACGAATAGTAACGAATTAGAAGAAATAATGAAAATTCGATTAGATCTCACAGATGTTATGGATCGCACCTTTGCGTTGACCTTTGGGTAAAGGAGAAACCTAGCCGCTCCTCATCGTGTCAATTTCGCGTGATTCGATTGATTTCATCCACATAATTGCCAAAGAATTGAAAAAGATGAAATAACGAAGGAACGAAAGAGAAAGTCTCTTAATTTCTTTTCTTGTCTTGAGTTTGTACAAGAGAAAAGTCAAGGGAAAGTCTCATGAAAGTTATCAAAAGCAAGAATAGAGAAAGAAATCGTCTACAGGAAGAAATAAAGCTAATCTCTCTATATGTCGTGAATCTGGCTTTTTTTTCTTTTTGTAGCCGCCGCCAGCAGAAGCAATCCGTCAGAGAGCAAGCCTTTTTCTAGGAGTTTTAATCCCCAACACCCCCGCGGTCCACGTGAATCTGACTTCCTAATTTTTCACTTTTTCTACCAATCCCGTGAGGTCCGTCTTTTAGGTGTATCTCTTCAGTTTCTGGTATGGGTACGCCATGAAATAAAGGGTCTTCTGGAAATTTGCCTTAAGAGATTACCTTTTATACCAACCACCTACAATTTACACAAATATGAAATATGAGTAAAATCTCAATACTTAATACCGTGAGTAGCCAAAATTAGGATAGAATAACAGTGCAAAATGTGCCCAATAATTGGTCTATCAAATCCTAACTAATTATCCTTCCAAATGTGGTTCCCAAAGAAAATAGGACTCTTGGTCTTTTTCCAAAGTTGCAGAGAATCACTGGATCATCTACTTTAATTGCTGAAATTAATCTTGAGTCCCACAGCTTCTGAATTTCACAAGTATTTTAACATGCACTCATGCTTGAAAGTAAATAACCTCCACAGCAACTCTTTTTAGTCCTTTTTCATCCCAAATTTCTATGACAACATCAAAGCACAAAACATAAGTAGAATCCACAAAGTAAAACAATAATATATTAAATCAAAGGGAAAATTGACATAAATTGTATATTAATTAAGGACACGATCAAGCATTCATCAATCTACAACGAGAAAAGAAAAGGAAAAGGAAAAGGATGCAATCAAAACAAACAGCAGGTGCTTGTCTATATTTGTTGTGCTTGGTTTATACATTTTATAAAGTAATTACCTAGATCCATCTAATTCCACTATTTAAAAAAAAGGAAAAACTAAACTAAAATAAACAACTCTCACTAAGAATTCTAAATAGAGAAGAAAATTCTCACTAGATAGTTATACGAGAGGCTAAAACTCCCACTAGAAAACCCTAAAATAGACTTATTATTTAAAAAAGAAATAAAGCCATGGGAAGGAGAGAGACCAAGAGAACAATTAGTCTCCTTCGCGAAGAGAAAGATGTTCTATTTGACAACTAATACAATAAATCAACAAAAAAATGGAAGAAGAGATTTGAATTTTAAATCCTTAGTCTTTCAAGCTATACTAGTAGATTGTAATATTCCATGCGTGCAATTAGGGGTGCGCAAAATCGAAAATTTTCGATTTACCGACCGTGGTAATTCGGAATGAAAATCGGAATATCCGATTTCGAATTGGTCGAATTCCGGTCGAATTCAGTAATGAGATTTTTCAAATCGAAAAATTTCGATTTCGAATTCACAATTCGAAATTGAAATCGGAAATCGGAATTCCTATTTCGATTTCAAATCTGTTTTTCATATATATATATATAATATAAAATATAACATTTATGTTATAATAATAATTTTTATATTCATGAATTCGGTTAAATCGAAATTTCTATTTCGATTTCAATTTCGTTTTCACACATATATATATAATATTTTTTTTTGTATATATGTAATATAATATTTATATAATAATAATAAATTTTATATTCATGAATTCGGTGAAATCGAAATTACCGTGGTATATGATGGCTGTTTAACTAAGTTGATACTCTTAGTGGTGGAGAGTTTTGAATAATTTACATATCAAAGTCAATAATTTACATATTATTGGCGTGTATTTCAGCAACTAGTCCCACATCTGTAACTCTCTAAATTAGTACGTGTATTTCTCTACTTTCTAAATCGAGTAGCCATTGAATTTTAAATTGTTAACGCCAAAACCAAAAATTACAAACACAGTCTCAATTTTCTTGTGTTTTGCACCATGCTCTGTTTGTGCGTTGAATAATTGAATACTATATCAGTTCTCTACCTCAATTTCCAAATAATAATAATAATGATAGAAAAGAAGAATCCGGAGCCATAAACTTGCTAGCTCCCGACAAGACGAGGTTTGGCTCTTCTTTAGCTGCACTAAATTAAGAGAGTGAAATTGAGGAAGATCCCTCCAAAAGAGCTGGAGATGGCCTCCACTTGAGTCAATTGTGTCTTCTTACATGACCTCGAGTTGATCCGCAACAACATTAATTAAAGGTGTTCCTGTGAAACTGAAGCTTTGCAGAGACTCCTATTAATTATAAATTCTGCTTTCATGCTTTAAGTTTACACAGATTATCACTTTGCACATCTTATTTTTATTTTAGTAATGTCGGACCCAAAAATCCGTCAAAGCTTCTCAAATCACCCCAAACAACTCATATTGTGAATGAAAGTGCACTAAAAGATATGCATTCGCTCATGATATTTACAATTCTTAATACATAAATCCCCAACATAACTGATCAGAAGCCAGTATGATGGTGCATATCAGCATATTAATCATATACTTGCATTAAAAGTGTGTCAAATTATAAATATTTGGGATAGATTAGTAATTCTAGGGGCACCTAAATAAAACTTAGAGATATAATTTGATATTAATTAATAATTTTAGGATAATTAATAATTTTGACAAAAATTAATAATTTTAAGATACAAAGTATTCAAAATAAAAATTTAGACTATAAAGTGAGAATCGTTAAAACACTTCCTCTAGTCAAAGTGATTTTAGTTCCTCTTGGTGACACTATTGATTTCAAACAATCCTGCTAAAAAAATTGAACTCTTTGGTCTTCAAAATTGGGTGTTTATAGTAATTGATGTTTGTAGCAATAACATATAAGTATATTAAAGGAAACGTAGATGACTAAGTTATCAGTTTTTTTTTTTGTTTTTTTTCTTCTTTTTGGAAAATGAAAAGGTTAGTTTGTGATGTTGGAAATTTATGTTTAATTTAAAGTCAAATTTAAATAAGGTAACTGGGCCACCATGCAACAAATTTTTTAAAACCAAAAACGAGTCTACGTGCAGGGTCCTTTACAGCAGTATGAGTCAATAAAAATTGAGTAATTTACACTTTACCCCTATGGTTTAGTATTTTATTATATAACCCCTTTATAGTTTCAAAAATATATATAACCCCCTCATAATTTGGATTAAAGTGTCAAAGTGACAGAATTTATAATCCATAATGGAATCAACTAAAATATTAAAAATACCCTTATGTAAAGTTAAAAATTATTTATTAACTACAAGAGACTTATGTATATATATTAAAAACCATAAGGAGGTTTTATGGTAAAACACTAAACCATAAAAGGCTTGTATTGTAAAATATAAAATCATATGGGGTTAGAGTGTCATGAATATTATGTTTACATATATTGGTCACTTAATCCATTTTAGTTTTTAAACAAGAGTAATTTCGGCATTTTCATAGGTTTAGTTACAGATGTTCAGTTCCGTCACTTTGACATTTTAATCTAAACCATGAGAGAGTTATATATAGTTTTTAAAATTAGAGGGGGATTATATAAAAATTAACTATATTGCAGGGGGTAAAGTGTAATTTGCCTGAAAAAATTTCTTTACTTAGTCGAGATGAGTTTTTGATGATTCCAGCACCGTCTCGAAAACCCGTCTCCTTCAAGAGAACTTCTTTTTTTTTTTTGCCCCTCCTGTTTCTTTTTCTGTCTTTAACCAAGGTAACTGTAGGCCAATATGCAAAAGAGTCTTGCCTGATGAAAATTGAAAAGGAATAAATCTTCTCTTAATGGACAATACCGAACTGGCATTTCTCAGCTACAAAGCGAGTATGAAACAGTCCAAAAATAATTAAAGTAGTCTACAAGAAACGTTTTTGCTTTTTCTAAGCCGACATGAATTTCTGATGATTGTAGCATCGTCTCAACTACTTTGTTGATCTTTTTCTTTCTTGCTCCGTTTGTTTGTTGAATAATTGAATATCGTATTTCTCTTCTTCACGATCCAAGACAAAATAATAATGATAATAAAGGAGAGTAAATTTCAGGAAAGAAATACTTCCTGGCTCTGGAGGTGAAATTTATTTCTCTCTTAGCTGCAGTAAAATTTGAGATGGGGATTGAAGAATATCCCTGCATCATAAGAGATGGAGATAGCCTCCACTTACACAGATAGTGCCTTATTTGGTCTGAACAACTTCCAAAAACGCCATGGATGTTATTGCTAATATATGAATATTCACATACATACATTGAACTAAACAAGGACAGATACAAAAATTTTTCTAAACTCGAACCCTAAAAGAAAATTTTTTTTTTTGACCAATTGGGGCACAGCTACAAACTCAAAGAGGTAAAATAAATTTATGCCTGATATAAGCTTCTTTTTGTTTTTTAAAATCCTGGTCAGTCAGCCAGGCACGAGCTCCTACTGGCCAACGGGTAAATCTGCTGGTAAGAAGCACAACTTCAGAAGTCAGTAGACATCCTTCTCCAAGGAACCTGACTTCCATTCTTCAACTTTTACCACAAGTCTTCTGGAGAGGAAATGCGGTCAGGAGGTTCGACCCCTCCATCTATGCCCAAGGAGAAAATTCTGTTTTCATGCTTTATACAGATTATCAATTTATCACGTTGCATCCTTTATTTTTTATTTTACTAATTTCGGGCCCTATGATCCGTCAAAGTGTCTCAAATCACCCCAAATAACTCATATTGCAAATGAAAGTGCACTAAAAGATATGTAAAACAAATTATCGGTTCTTTTTTCTTTCTTTTTCCTATTAGTTGAAAATAAAAGGTAATTAGGCTTGTGATAAATTTCTGTTTAACTTAAAGTCCTTTTTTTTGAGGGCCCCCTGCTGTTCCATTTCTCTCTTTAAATAAGGTAACTAGGCCAACTTGCAACAACGTCTCACCTAATGAAAAGGAATAAATCTTTTAAAACGAAAAGCAAGTCTAGGTGCAGGGTCTTTTACAGAAATACGAGTACAAAATAGTCCAAAGACTATAAAAATTTCTTTACGTAACTGAGATGACGTTCTGATGATTCCAACACTCTTGAAAACCTGTCTTCGTAAAAAATAATAATAATAATAATAATATTTTTTGGCCAACATGCAAGACAGTCTTATCTAGTGAAAAGGAATGAATCTTTTAAAACGAAAAATAAAGTCCAAGTAATAGATATAGGCATGTCAGGTCCGCTTCTTAATGAACAATAGAGATGTCAAAATGAGTGATTTGGGTGAATTTGAGTTAGTTAAAATGGGTAATGGGTATAAACAAATCAATCCATTTATACCCATTTAATTAGATGGATATAAATGGGTAAGTCAAAAAATGAGTTGAGTAACCCAATTACCCATTTATTTTAATTTTTTGTAAACTCATTTAAATTCATTTTTGCAAACTAAGTTATCAATTTATACCCTCCTTTGCACCTATCATTAGTTTTAAATATTTACTTATAATGTTTAATAAGCCTAATTACCAATTTTTTTCCCACTCGTACTCTATGTCACCAAATTACATACTATTTAATAATTGAACAATAAGAATATACAAATTTGAACTAAGTACTATGAAAGTTAACATAAAAACTTAATCTAAAAACTTTGAACCCCTAGCATATTTTGCGTGTAAATTTAAAATTTCATTTTGAAAAGGTAGGAAAAGATGTTAAGACTTGTTATAAATTAGTAATATTAAAAAATGAATAAATTAACAAACTACGAGAAAATAAAATGATAAGATAAAACCAACAAATAATAATAATAATAATGAAGAAAAAGTAGTTAACATTATGACAAAATGAAGAATCTAAAAAAATGGGTGGGGAAGAAAATATATTTGGGGGAAGGCAATTCAAAATGGGTTAATTGGATTTGATAGGTTGGGTATTATTGGGTAATCCATTTATACGCATATGCAAAAACTTAAGATACCCATATTTATTTTTTCATGGACAAGTATGGATAAATTTAGTTAAATTAGTTTGTTTGCCACCTATAATGGATAGTACCGGAGTTGTACTTCTCAACTCCAATCCGCATATGAAATAGTCCAAAAATAATAATTTATTGAGAAAATTACAGAAATTAGTGCAGCAATTTACGGAATGATATTTTAGGATCTTTAGCTAATAAATTAGTGGATGTAATTTTTGGTAGTTTACTATTGTATAGGAAATCTTTATTTGTACAGATATAGAAATTATATAGGTAGGATCCTTATCTCTGTATATAAATACACCTTTGAGGTCAATGAGAAAATCATCTCTTTTGATCCCAGTATCTCTGTTTTCTTCATGGTATCAGAGCGATGCCTCCCAAAGACGAAGGAAATTCTGATTCAGATAAGAAAACTTCCAGTCCTTATGCTCTAAGCCCCAATGACAATCCAGGCAACATAATTACCCAGGTGCAGTTGAAGGGAGAAAATTATGAAGAGTGGGCATGGGCAGTGCAGACTGCATTGAGGGCCACAAAAGAAGTATGGTTTCATTGATGGAACTGTGGAACAACCGGTAGATGATTCGCTGGAAATTGAAGATTGGTGGACAGTTAATTCCATGCTGGTTTCATGGGTGTTTAACACCATTGAACCCTCTTTACGTTCAACTATTTCTCTTGTGGACAATATTGGAGATTTATGGGAGGACATAAGGCAGCGCTTCTCAATTGGGAATGGACCAAGAGTCCAGCAATTGAGATCGGACTTGACGAACTGCAAGCTGGAGGGACAAACCATAGTCAATTACTATAGACAGCTTAAAACCATATGGGATGAACTGAATAATTACGACAAAATACCATTGTGGTGGATGCAAATGCAATCTCACAACTGAACTGGAAAAGAAAAGGGAGGAAGAAAGAGTTCATCAATTTTTGATGGGCTTGGATGAAGAACGCTATGGTATTGTGCATGCTAATATTTTGAGCACAGAGCCAGTACCCAATCTGAATAGGGTATATGCAATGGTCGTTCAGCAAGAATGAGTAAGGACAATGTCATGAACAAGGGAAGAGAAAGGCAACCCCATGAGCTTTGCAGTTCAGCTTGGTGGACGAAATTCAGGAGAGGACAAAACTGCAGTATGCTTACATTGCAATTGTGAGGGACACGATTCAGGTACCTGCTTTCAGCTGATAGGGTATCCAGATTGGTGGGGAAATAGACCTCGCTCCAGTACTCCAGGACGAGGAAGTGGGCATAAGCGCAATGGTGGTGGAGGCCATGACAGGGGTGGTGTACCACAAGCAAATGTCACTCAAACATTTGCAACAGAAGGTGATCACAGAGGAGTCACAAAAACTGACCGAAAGGGGCTTAGTGAGTTGAATGATGAACAATGGAGCACTTTGCTGGGACTTTTGAGTTCACAAAAGACTGTATCTAATGAAAGATTGTTTGGTAAGCAAGAAATTTTGTCTTGGGTAATAGATTCAGGGGCTTCCCATCATATGACTGGGACAAGGGCCTGCCTGAGAGATGTGTCTGACATTGTTCCATGCTCAGTCGGAATGCCAAATGGTGAAGCAACTGTGGCACTGAAAGAAGGAACGGTGCATCTTGGAGGAGGATTGAAATTGCAACATGTTCTTTTTGTGCCTAATTTAAAATATAACTTGATCTCTATTTCACAACTTTTCAATGACTCAAATCTAGTACTGCAAATCGCTAACAAAATTTGTGCTATATAGGACCGAAATACGAGGAGGCTGATTGGAGCTAGTGAACAACACGAGGGGCTGTATTTTTTGAAGGCGGTGGGTTCGGCAAATGCTTGTAAAACTTCTGGAGTTTCAGACTTCAATCTTTGGCATAGGAGAATGGGTCATCCGTCGAGTAAGGTGCTGGAGTTGATTTCTGCAGCAAATAAATTTAGTAAAAATATTGATAATTTAAGTTGTGATGTTTGTTTTAGAGCAAAACAGACTAGAGAGATGTTTTATTCTAGTGACAATAAAGCTAAGAATTGTTTTGATTTAATGCATTGTGACTTATGGGGGCCTTATAAAGCTTTGGCTTCTTGTGGAGCTGCTTATTTCTTGACTATTGTTGATGATTGTTCTCGTGCTGTGTGGATTTATTTGCTGAAAGGAAAACATGAAGTTGCTTGTGTTCTTAAGAATTTTATTGCTATGGTTAAACGACAATTTGAGAAGGATGTGAAGACTATTAGGAGTGATAATGGCACTGAATTTGTGTGTCTACGAAAATATTTTGATGAAAATGGTATATTGCACCAAACTTCTTGTGTAGGAACTCCCTAACAGAATGGACGAGTTGAGAGAAAGCATCGTCACATCCTTAATGTGGCGAGAGTTTTGATGTTTCAGGCACACTTGCCAATTGATTTTTGGGGTGAATGCATTCTTACCGCTGGATACTTAATCAATAGGACACCATCCGCGGTCCTGAAGGGAAAAACTCCTTATGAAATTTTCTTTGGACAACTTCCTTCCTATAATTATATTAGGACTTTTGGGTGTCTGTGTTATATGCATAGACAACTTAGAGATAAGGATAAATTTGCCAATCGAAACCATAGGTGTGTTTTTGTGGGGTACCCTTTTGACAAGAAAGGATGGAAAGCGTATGATTTAAAAACTTCTGAGTATCTTGTCTCAAGGGATGCGGTGTTTGTAGAAACAAATTTTCCATACTCTGCAACAATGTTTGCAGGTGAAAATTCCACTAAAAATGCAGATGGAGCTCATGAGCATAAGGATTGGGAAATTATTGAGGAAGATGGGGAGATATTAGAGAAATCTCCTGAAGGCTGTCACCGACTGAGGAAATTGCAGAAATCAGTGCAGCTGAAAATAGGGAAGAAAATTCAGGAGAGGAGGTACTAGTGGGAGATCAGTTTAGTCGTGGACATAGGATTAAACAGTCATCCACTCGTCTGAAGGACTATGTGACAAATAATGTGCAATTCAGCCCCTGGTAGAGTTCACCGCTTCAACCACATTCCTCAGGTATGTCTTATCCCATAGCCAATTTTGTTGGCTATGATCGGTTTGCTTCACAACATCGGTCCTTCATGGCAAGCATTACTGCAGGTTCAGTACCAGTTTCTTATATTGAGGCAATGAGAGATGAACAATGGTGTGAAGCTATGAGAAAAGAAATTCAAACTTTGGAAGAGAATGGAACTTGGACGGTGGAAGACTTACCCGTTGGGAAGAAGGCTATTGGCAATAAGTGGATGTACAAAATAAAATAGGGTAAAAAACAAAAAAGCCCCATGTGGTAAGCCTAATACACAGAAAAATCCCTTATGGTTTCAAAATATACAACACGGCACCTTATGCTTTGAACTAAATTGTAAAAGTGACGGAATCCGTTAAATTTAACGGAAATGACTTATTGGAATCTAAAAAAAAAATTTTATACCTAATTTTTATCAAATATACCTATTCTACCCCTTAACCCTCAATTCTCTCTATTTAGAAAATAAAACAAATGATTTTTTTGAGTTGTCTTTTGCTTTATTATATAAGGGCATTTTGGTCATTTTGTTAATTTTCGTTAAGTTTAACGGATTCCGTTACCTTTACAATTTAGTTCAAAGCATGAGGGGTCGTGTTGTATATTTTGAAACCATGGGGGGCTTTTCTGTCTATTAGGTTTATCACAGGGGATTTTTTTGTTTTTTACCCAATAAAATATAATTCTGAGGGAAGCATTAAACGATACAAGGCTCGATTGGTAATTCTTGGCAATAATCAAAAAGAGGATATTGACTATCATGAAACTTTTGCTCCTACTGCAAAAATGACCACTATACGTATTTTTCTTGCAGCAGCTGCTACAAAGAACTGGGTACTACATCAGATGGATGTGCAGAATGCTTTCTTGCACGGAGACTTGAATGAGGAAGTTTTCATGAAAATGCCACCAGGTTTTGCCTCTAAAAATCCTGGGAAGTGTGTAGACTACGAAGGTCTTTGTATGGCTTGTGTCAGGCACCCCGTTGTTGGTTTGCTAAGCTGGCAGATTCTTTGAAGACGTATGGCTTTCATCAATCTTGCTCAGACTATTCATTGTTTGCTTTTCGTGAACAGCATGTGCAAATACATGTTCTGGTTTATGTAGATGATCTTATTATTTCAGGTAATGATGCCACGGCTGTGCAGCGAGTTAAGAAATATTTGAGCAACTGTTTTCATATGGAGGATTTGGGACAGTTGAAATATTTTCTGGGTATAGAAGTAGCAAGAAATGCTGAAGGGATTTTTCTTTGTCAGCGAAATTATGCCTTGGATGTCATCTCTGAGGTTGGTTTGCTGGGAGCTAAGCCAGCGAAAACTCCACTGGAGCAGAATCATAAACTTGCACTTGTTGAAGGGGATGACGCTAGTGACCCTGCTCAATATCGTCGGCTGGTAGGCAGACTGATTTACTTAACTATTACACGACCTGAATTGAGTTACTGTATCCATATTCTTGCTCAATTTATGCAGCAACCAAAGAAGGCCCATTGGGAAGCTGCATTACGAGTAGTCCGATATTTGAAGGGTAATCCTGGACAGGGAATCCTTTTGCAGGCCAACTCTGATCTTAAATTGTATGCATATTGTGACTCCGATTGGGCAAGTTGTCCCTTGACAAGACGCTCCTTGACAGGTTATTTTATTTGCTTGAGCAAATCACCTGTCTCATGGAAAATCAAGAAACAATAGACTGTTTCACGCTCCTCTGCTGAGGCAGAATATCGGTCAATGACTACAGCAGCTTGTGAACTTAAGTGGTTAAAGGGTTTGATGCTATTTCTTGGTGTTGATCATTCTAGTTCCATGCTCTTGTACTGTGATAGTCAATTAGCTTTACACATTGCAGCGAATCCTGTATATCATGAGCGTACGAAACACATCGAAGTTGATTGTCATTTCATTCGAGAAGAGATACAAAATGGAAACATTGAAACAGCTCATGTACGTACGACTCTACAACTTGCTGATATTTTCACTAAAGCTTTGGGTACTGATCAGTTTCAATCTCTTCTTAGCAAGTTGGGCATCTCCAATCTTCATGCTCCAACTTGAGGGGGGTATTGAGGAAATTGCAGAAATTAGTGCAGCAATTTACGAAATGATACTTTAGGAAATTGCAGAAATTAGTGCAACAATTTACGGAATGATATTTTAGGATCTTTAGCTAATAAATTAGTGGATGTAATTTTTGGTAGTTTACTATTGTATAGGAAATCTTTATTTGTACAGATATAGAAATTATATAGGTAGGATCCTTATCTCTGTATATAAATACACCTTTGAGGTCAATGAGAAAATCATCTCTTTTGATCCCAGTATCTCTGTTTTCTTCATAATTTTTGATGTTATTGTAACTAAAATTATTAATAAAAACTCCTTTACTCTTCTAAACATAAGATTACTTTATGATAATTCCAACATTTTCTCTTTGACTTTGCTGATGTTCTGTTTCTTGCTCTGTTACTTGTAATGATTGGGGGAACTAATACAGATTTCTCTGTGATCATGAGAGATTGTCCATTAAAATTTTGATAACAGAGTCAACTAATTTGATCAACTTCCTTTTGCAAGATAAATTTGGATTTTGGGTGAAGCCAATTTCTTAATGCATTCTCATAATATGTGTGAGAGACATGGTCAAATTAAATTGCCATGACCCGCGATTTATTTTCACACAAACTTTTGCTAAAATGACAAAATTGGAGTATTTTTTAAATCCTCAGATGCCCAACACCTAGTTGTAGTATTATCATTGTCTGGAATCGATGAACAAACAACTAATTATTGCTCTATTTTTTCTTGATGATATCATCAGGGAGTGCTACGGTAGTTTTTCCTCTCGAGATTGTAATTGGTCATTTGTGTGGTTTGGCTTTCTTTGGTACTTTTGTGGAAGATTGAGGTAAAATTTAAAAGAATCGATGGCTCTTTTCTTGTCAATATATGGCGGAAACGATTAATGAGGTTCATACTTCATACACCGTGCACCATTTTATCAATCTGCACGGTAGCATAAAGGCTTAAAAATTATGACTTGTGTTCAAATTTGTGTGTGAATCTTGCGTAATTTTTGTGTTGATCAATTTAGTGATTGTTGTGTGCTTTTTCTTTTCAATAAAGTGTCAATTTGTAGCATTAGTACTTGGAAAATAGGGACTTCGTACCAAGGCAAGAAGCTCTATTAGCTTTTTTCTTTTTCTTTTTTTTTTCTTTTCTGAACTTGAAATTCCATCATTTTGACACAATTTATGTTTGAGCTCATGACTCTTGGACGAATGAGACCGCGCGATTAAGAAGGGTGTCTACAACTTTGGTGTTCTGTTTCTTGAGTTAATTGCTGGAAAGGAAATTAGCAAAATAATGGGATAATATCACAAACCTCCCCTTTTTTTCATCATTCTCTCTTACTCATTTTTTGGATGACTATGCAATATTTTGTTTGTAAATTATAATAAATTGGATTATGTTTATCTTTTACTTTCGTGACTATGATAAAGTGGGGTATGATTTATTTGCTTATTTTGAGCAGATTTTTATAATGATTAGTACAGTTTAATGGTTTGAGCAAGGGTATGTTGGAAAAAAAATATAAATTCATAAGAAATTAGTTTTGAACAAATAGAGTTAAATTGATGCAAGTGTATTTCTTTTCAATTTTTTTTAATTTTTCAAATATATACTTTTATGGGGTATAGTATTATGATGTGGTACTACTATAAAAGATTGTTTTTTAGGTGATGGGTTTTTCATAACATTATTCATGGACCCTTGTCTCTAGGAGAAGATAACATTTTAGTGAAGGAGGTGTTTTCTAACACTAGTTCTAGCGCTTGGGATTTCCCTATTTTATTATCCGTACTCCCTGACTTTATCATGCAAAGGATTCTAGCCATTCCCAGACAGAGTTATAGTCGGAGAACTGATATCTTGGGTTGGAAATTTCCACCTACCGGTAAGATTGATTCTGCTGAAGCACACAAGTTAACTTTGAGTTGTAGCAATATTCTTAATTCTACTAGGAGTCCTCTTGCATGGATTTGGAAACTTAAAGCCTCATCTAGAACCAAGCATTTTCTTTGGCTGTGTTATCAAAACAGACTTGCCTCGAGAGAACTCCTTGTTATTAGAAATATCATTCAAGAGAGCTCCTGCGTTTTATGCGCGAAAGGATTGTAAACATATAATTAGGAGGTGTCCAAGAGCTCTTTGTCTTTGGTATGGTATGATAGGAATCAATTAGATTTCATTAGTTGGCTAATATTTGGTTCTATGGTATGATAGGAATAAAAATTTTTGTTTGATTGTCATAAAAAGACCCAAAAATCTAATTAATTTCTCTGTTAGTGTTGCCGCTGAATTTCTGCATTTGGGGCCTAGTGTTGAAAGGCCAGTCAAAAAACATGACAGTTTGTGAGTGAATGGATCATGGGCTTCAGTAGGAACGACAGGGGATGGATTGTAGATTACTATTCAAAACCAATTTACTCATCTTCTTATCAAGCATGATTCGAGGATTATAATTTACTTGCTTTCTTCTAATCATCTGCCCATCATGTACTTTCTCCTATCATTTGTGATTGGCGGAGAGTTTTACTCTGCCAATTTCAGTCGGTCACATTTAAGCATATCTACATATAGGCAAATAGGACTACAGTCTTCATGGCAAATCTAGGATATAACCAATTGGAAGAGTTTGCTTTGCATGTAGAACCATCTAATCTATATGGGAATAGTTGTGTGGAAGATGTAAGAAGCGTTAACTTTCCTAAAATGATAAAATGATTGAGTCTGACACATTTGTAGTTTAATTTATGTAGCTCTCTTCTTCATTTAAAAAAAGGCTGTTCATTTAAAAATTAGACTCTGTACTGTTATATTTACTGTGAATGTGACATTCATAACCATAGTTGAAACTTCTTCAATTTATATGATAATTGAATTTTTTTTTCCTTTGGTTTCCTATGTAACGTGTACAATGTTACCTTAGTTGTTATTTTAAATTTATAGGAACCAAAGAAACTAAGAGTTCGTTTGCTATAAGAAATATGGTTCAAAAAGTTTGGATTGTGATTTTTCGCAAAAAAAATTTACTTTTTTCATGAACACATTTTTCAATCACCTTTTTATTTCATATACATCAAATCATTACAATACATTTTTCTACAAAAAGCTTTTAAAAATAGCAATCCAAACGGAAGCTAATGTTTTCATAATTATTATTCAAAAGCAATACTAATCGTAGAGTAAGTAGATACCAATCATATACCTTTTTAAGGAAGTTAATTGTTAGTTTGGTATAGGACGCTTTATCAAAATAAATTAAACAAAATAACAAATAAAATTACTGATAATTATATTTAGGAGAGCCAAAATAATATAATTTTAGTTGACAACTAGAATTATAGGAAGGATTTTAGAATTCCGAAAATTTTTGCAGGGCGGCTGTCCCTGCCATCCCCATGTGTCAGACCCTAAGTCCCTCTCTGTGTAATGGATGGATTGAAGGAAATTTTTTCCGTTATTTTCGTAATTTATTTATTTAATATTTGTATCAGACAAATATAAAATATAATAGAGAGGAGGCCATCATTCTTGGTTACGTAAATTCTGGAGCGGGATTTAGTGCAATTCATCCGGGTTTAAACTTTTTTTTTTCTTTTTTATTCAGTTTTTGGGACATTGAAATGAGGGACTTTTCTTCTTTTTTTTTTTTTTTAGCATTGAAATGAGGGACATTTAATTAAGGATTTGTCTGCTGAGATGCTTTTAGGCCCTTTTTTTTTTTTTTTAACTTTAGGTGCAGCTTTTGTATAATTGTATTGGTGGTTATCCTGGCACCAAATAAAATTATAAATGCCTAGTGACTTCTTGGCTGGCAAAGTCATGAAATTCGCCATGATTATCGTTGCCTGGGTCCATTTTGATGCCAATTCCATGCTGAAAGCTCTAAAACTCTAATCATGATTGGTTCGCCATGTCCCTTAACATTTTAGATACATTTCTTTAAACTTTTTTTTAATTGAGTGAGAGGACTGTAAACTTTACAAGGAGGAAGGGAGAAAGGGAAAACTTGAGATTTGGATCTAGAAATCATGATTACCCAATTAATGTTCATACTAGTTAACCTGGCCCTCGATAATAAACATTTGCAAGTTTATGTAACACAGGCTGTGTATTTTGATAAGAGAGACCCAAAAAAATCTTACACATTGATTCGGTCTAAACCGCAAATTTAGGATACCCGAATTGCTTTTAATACGCAGTTCGGGCAGCATATCGAATTAACAAGAGAATACGTTCTATCGCAATTCAAAGATTTTGAAAATCATGGATACCCGACCTAATTCATATGTAAGGATATACTTATGTCCATTAAAACTAAAATTTATAGAGGAATATATAATCACCTTTCATCAAATATTTATATTTCAGGTGATATACTATACTATTTCAACAAGAATTAATCTTGTACAGTGACAATGTATATGTTTTCGCCATTAGATGTACATCACTTAATTCCAATTTAAATTTCAACATCATTTTTTGTATATATGGCATGTATCCAATGGTAATAATAGATATACTGTCAGTGTATACAAAATAAATTCTTTCAACAATATAAAAAGTGTTAACTTGTTTAACTTGCTAATTATATAATATATTTAGCTTTTGTTGTTGAGAATAAGAGATATTTAAAAACTTTTTTACTATGAATATGCAAGTATTTATGGTTATGTGATCTTTCTTAACAAATAATAAATTATATTTAAATAAAGTCTTTTAGACGTTTAATTATTTTCTAATTCTCAATTATGAAAATATGATTTTTTTTTTCAACTTAGGTACCTGAACCCACTTTGCCAAATACCCGGTAAATTCGAGTGCTCTGTGATCGTGGACACAGTTATGATTTAATTTTTTGTCGGACACAGTGTCGAGGTCATTCTGTACGCATGCAAAGTTAGAGGAAGCGCTGGCACTCAGGTTTGCCATGTTGGTAGCAAACCAGAATGGGTGGAGACGAGTAGAGTTTGAATCAGACTGTTTGCAGGTAGTTCGAGAACTTAATAGTGTAAATGAAGAGGTTATCAGGTGCACAGTTATAGCTGACTTGAAGAAACTCATACTAAATTTTGATGAATGTTGTTTTGCTTATACTAAAAGGGCAAACAACTTTGTTAGTCATTCTTTAGCTAAGAAAGCTTTACAATTGGAATGTTCTGCCGAATGGAAAGATTGCTTCCCAGGCTGGCTGCATGAGCTTGCTCATGCTGATTGTAAGGGCAGTTGCCCATCTGTTACGTAACTGTTGGAGTTCATTTAATAAAATGATGCCGTTCTGATAAAAAAAAAAATAGAATTGGTTCGGGTTACAAAGCTGTTAGGCGGAAAGGACACTCGATCCGTGAAACGTAATTACAGTGATAGGTTGCATTTTTGTCACTAATTTTATGGTTATTTCCCTTTTTTATTTTGTCAAATATTACATTAATTGATGGATTCTATTTATATTTGGTTAATGGCGCTAATTATAGGAGAAAGAGCAAAAAGTGACAAAAAAGGGCAATTTTTTAATTAATTTAATGATGGCACGTTCGGGACCTATTTCCAAGTTCTATTCAAACTCTGGACAACCTTAGAGGGAGATTTGGAAGACTTGAATTCTAATTATTAGTTTTATGGTTGAATTAGGAAACTTGAAATACTTTCTTTTGTAGTTTATTTTTCTATTTAGAAGACTAGTTTTATTTGATAGTAGACTTTAAGTAGGAAACTAGGTGAGAAAATGCCAGATTCCCGTTTGATTAGGATTTCAGCCAAAAATAAAAGCGTTAAGACTTTTTGCTTTAAAAATGGAGAGGATGGCAGCCGCTTGGCTCCTCTTGGTAGTTTTTCAAACGTTGATGCAATTTCCTTCAATGGAATTGCGCGAGTTACTCTCAATGGAGAGTAACTAATTTTATTTTCTAGTTAAGGAACAACAAAGGCTTTGGTTCATTTAAAAATTATGAGATCGAGCTAATTTTATTTATTCCTCTTATTTACTAGTATTTGCATATTCTCTGTTTGTAGTGTTTATGGTTGTTTCGTTAATTGAATATCTTGGGTCCGGACGTTGAATTAATTTAGCAACCTAATGTCAATTGGAGCGTTGAATCCATAATTGTTCAATTGCTCTAAAATGGTGACAACTGGCATGATTGGGTTTGTGTCAGGAGAATACGCAAGCTAATCTAAAATAACCATGATAGTGTGTTATTTGGTTAAAATAGGGCTTCTCTAATACGTAAAGCAATTGGGGAATTAAATCTTACAGGCGTACCTAGGATTATTTTTCGATTAGAGTAGTGATTGACAAGCGTACCTCAATCATCGACATAGTAAGGAGGAGTTGACTATCATCGCTTGTTTGGCAGTTATAACTTATTTATTAGTAAATAATTGGAATTATTTCTGCATCGATGATCAATTAATTGAACCATTGCTGAAGTTTTCTTGGCTAGAGCTTAGCTATTGTTAATTTGGTTTTAATAATTTGTCATTTAATTTTTAGTTAGCTATTTATTTTTATTCGAACCGTTTAATTATTACCATTGCTATAAAAGAAACCCTCCATTGTTAGTTTGAACTTTAAGAGAGACAAATATCCCCAACTCCTGTGGATTTGACCGTGCTTATCACTATTATATTTTGTTTGAGCAGGTATTTATTATTGCACAAGCTCGACAACCTGTCATACGGACTGATACTCACTCCTCTTTACTCTTTGTTCATGGCTTAAGGGCCTTGTTCGTAATTATTTAAACTCAAGTCAAAGATTCCATCAAACTAAAAAGAAAAAAAACAACGAAATAAAGCTAACGCAGATGACTAATTATAAATTATCAATCTTTTTTTTTCCCTTTCACTTGAAAATGAAAAAAACTATTTTCGTGATAATAAAAATTTCTGTTCAACTTTATTTTTTTCCTTTCTTTTTTATTTGGCCCCTTATATGCTCTTTTTCTCTCTTTCAACCTAGGTGAAAGTCCCAAGAAATTCTTACCTTATGGAAAGCAAAATTCTTTTAAATTAAAAAAAAAAAAGGTCTAGGTGCAGGGTCCCTTTCTTAGTGGACAATGCCGGCACTAGTGGTTCTTAACTACAAAATGAGTATGAAATAATTCATCCAGAAACCATAAAGTAATGAATAAAATTCTTTGCTTTTCCTAACTACTGTCACCGCTACGTTGTTATTTGTTAATCTTTTCTTTCTTGCTCCCTTTGTTTGTCGAATAATTGGATATCTCATTCTCTTCTTCATTATCCCACAAAAGAAATACTTGTTAGCTCTGGAGAAGGTGAGATTTGTTAATTTCTCCTTAAGCTGCACTAAAATTTGAGAGTGAAATTCAGGAAGTTCCTTGCATTATAAGAGATGGAGATGACCTCCACTTGCATAGATCCGATCTAATTGAGCTCATATGTAAGTAGATATTAATTATAATATTTTTCTTGAAGGAATTTAAAATAGACGATCAGTAATAATGTTAAAAAGTGGAGGCCTACATATCATGAAGTTTAAGAGCATTTTCTTAATCAAATTGCTTGATTTGATACTTTGATTAAACTGTTTGAGCTCAGCCAGCCAATATTGAGGCAGTTTTGCTGCTAAAAAGCTTGGGAGACTCGTTTGTAGTTCTACCTAAAAGATAAATATAACACTATAAAATCCTTACCAATTCATTAGCTGTGTATAATATTATTAAATTTAACCACAAGAGAATATGAAAATGTTCTTGCAACCTATATCAATTAGCCCAAAATTGTTCAGGTCCCGAAACCTGAATATAGTTGCTCACACATAAAAAAGGGAGCAGGTTAGAATCACAAGGCCAGAATGGTTACGCATTGTGAATGAAATCTTCTCCCAGCTAAAAACATTGCCCCTTGAAGACTAAAGCTTGAATTAAAGAACAAGAAAAGGTACCGTCCAATAGCCATTCTTGACCAGAACAGTATCAAGTATCTGGTCTCCATCAATCTATCGAATTCTGCACATGGATCCCCCGAATGTGGAAGAAAGACTAATGTTAACAGTTGAATTGATTTCTAATAGCTGTAACAGTATATGCTTGTATTAGCATGCATTTTGATTCTGACTCTTGAGACTACTGTCGTTTGATAAAACTGAAATTTGAAATCTTAATTTATTAAATTATTAAATATTAAATTTGACATATTAAATATATGTCACATTAAGTGTTAATAATTAGTGAATAGGTTATCATTTATTTTTTAGAGTAAATCTTGTCAAGGAAATTCAGTACTATTTAATTAATTCAAATGTTAATTTTTTGTTATCAAACGCGTTTGCACATGTTAAGATCTGAATTCATTAAATTTAAGTGTTGAATTAAATTAGCAAACAAGACCTAATTCTCAGTCAACTCGTAGAAGTTGTCTATGTAAATAATAAGAATTGATATCAAACATTTAAAAATATGGGTATGCCTTACCCATGAACCCTGTGTTAAAAAGCAAGAAAATGGAGGGTTCTCTGGCCATGCTTGATCCGAAGAACAACCAGTCCCCTTCTGTCTCATTTTCCGAATGGGCACCCTCAATGTTGAAGAAAGACTAATGAGAAGACTTTCAATATATTTCCAATGGCCCAAGTAACACTGAAATGGGCATAAACTTGCGTCTGGATAGGAGATTATTTTGGATAATATTTTTAAAAAAATTCTGTATCACTTTTTTGATATAAAAAGATAATTGAAAAATATGCTTATGATACAAGTAGATAAATTAGTATAAATAATTAGCGCGCATTTAAGTCCTGACTCTTGAAAAGAAATACTACTACTAATCAGTAGAATTTTTTTAGCTCTTTAATCCAATCATTTTCTTTGACCATTGAATACTGGTAACATTAATGCGTTCCGTAACATTAATTTTTTTTTAAAAGATTCCGTAACATTAATTTTGAACTTTATCATTTTACTTCTTATATTTGTTATCTTAGTGTTTATATTTATTATGATTAGAACTGTCAATGGGGCCGGACAAGCCCGACCTCGGCTTGTTCGACCCAAAAAAAGTCCGATGAACCTGACCTTTCACTGAGCCAATTTGAGTTTGAACCTAAAAATTATGCCCGAATTAAATATGAGTCAAATTTGGGTCTCATTAGGTTCAAACCTGATATAGGCCTGATCCTTAAATTAGCTATATATATATAATGATATATATAATATAATTATATATAATTATATATCCAAAAATATTATTACTAAATATTAAATATATACGAATTACAAAACACAAAAATACATTTGAAGACTTCTCTACTAACTTTCTTGAGAGCTGATATTAATAGTGCATGACTGAAAGTCTAACTTTTCTTATTGGTTGAGTAAATTTGTTGGTTGATTTATTTTTGGTCTAGAAACATAAATCATCAAGTATGTTTGGATTCAAGTTACAAAGGTATGAAGAAATTCCAACTTTTGAAAATATATTGGCTTATGACCGCATGTTTTATTACTAATTTTCATGTACTTTGAACAAATTAGACATAAATATTGTTGAAAATTCTTGGTTTATGTACTTATTAAGAATTATTACTTGTTCATGTTTAGTTTTAATGTTATAGTCCTATGAATATTAAATTAGTTTTACAACTCAATAGTTATAGTAATTATATAAGAAAATTGAGGAGCAATAACTAAGCTTGAACTAAGCCGGGGGGAGGGAGTGTAAGCCAGAGGTCTCGGGTTCGACTCCTTCTACTTACACTAAAAATAAAAAAAAATAAAAAATATATATAAAAAAATAAAAAAAAAGCTTGAACTAAGCCTGAATAAGGCTCAAAATCGGAATATTCTATGAGTTGAGTATGATCATCACATTTATTAACCCGAACCTCACAGCCCGAAGTTCAAAAGTGTTACAAATTAAATGACTTAAATCTGAACTTATGAAAATCGACTCATATGGTCCGATTGACAAGCCTAATTATGATAATAAGTATATTTTATAATACAATTGATGCTAGTAATTGTAGAAATATCAAATTCTCTGCTTCCAAAATTTCAAGGGTTAAAGCCCTCAAATTTTTTAACTTCAACTCTTTACTTTGTTGGTCACGGTTATTAATCTCCCAGATCAATGGTCATGATTATTAATAGAAGGGAATTAGGAGAGAAAGTGGTCAAATTTTTAGTGGTTTGCTCAAGAAAGAAAACAATTGAGGAAAATTGGAGAGCTAGCTTGAAGATTCATGCTAAAAGAAAAATATGAAAAGAAAAACCAAATAAATCTATATATGTATTTATATCCATACTCTCTATGAAAGTCTCTTGGATCATTTATATTTTGATGTTTCTTTATTTTTTTGATCTTCCTCATAGTCCCACATTAAATAGATAACGTTAGTGTTTGAATAGTAATTTTTTTTAATATTTCGCTTACGTCATAAATAATTTTTTGATTCATTTTTTATATTTTTAATTATTTTTATTTTATATATATCGTATCATAAAAAATATTATAATAATTATTTTAAATAATACTCTACCGAACGGACTGACAAAATTATCATATTTTACACATGGATGAATTGAAATACTCACTGACTCCACGTCTGCTGTCAAAACAAGGCTTCTTAATTATAAACTTTGAACATATTAAACTGTGGATGGTCGATTTTTTCCTACTCACTGACTGCCTCGTGATAAGAAGTGGAATAATTGCAAAAACAGGGACCCCATTGTGTGGGAATGGAATACAATAATTCGCAATAATTCTATGAAAGCAGACCCACAACCAGTCAAAGGTTCAGAAGCGCTGAGCCCACCACTTGCATATGTCTCTAAAGTTTCAATTTTGTAATGACTAGGGAAACTAATGCAGATTCATATTTGTAATACAAACCAAAAACAACATTAGTTATCGAAATGACCCCAACAGAAAATGTTTCAAGAATGCGTTTCTCTGTAATCATGCATTAAAATGTTGATAAAGTCAACTAATTTTATCAACTTCCTTTTGTAATTAGACATGAGCAAATAATATTGCTAATGACCCACGATTTATTTTCACACTAACTTTTGCTAAAATGACAACTTTATGACAATTTTATGCCCAACTCCCTAGTTGTGGTATTATCATTGTCTGGGGTCCACCTTGATGCCGATTCCACCTGCTTGAGTAATTGATTATCTCAATTCTCTTCAGAAGAAGAAAAGCAAAGAAGTAATTTTCAGGAAAGAAATACTTGCTGGCTCTGCAGTTAGTGAGATTTGCTTCTCTCTTTAAAATTTGAGACGAAAATCCCTGCATAAGAGATGGAGATGGCCTCCACTTGTAGCATCGATCGGGTCTTACGTGATCTAGAGTTGCTGCTCCTGAACATCGTCCGAAGCAGTGCTAGTCCAGAGTTGCACCTAAACAGCTTCTGGCATGCTTCTTACCGTGGTCGTGTTGGTGGTGCAATCAAACGCCTGAAATTTCTCAAAACATTTCTTATGTGTGCAAGAAAGCGGAGCCAAAGCAATGATTTGTACTTGCAATCTGACGATGTAGCGAAGAAGGTGAGTCTTCCATCTTTCTTATCTTGCGTTGAAGATACCTTTCACAGATACGAGGAGGACATTCACTCTCTTTCCCTTAGATCAAAAACGGATATAAAATTACATAAGCAAGAAATTGAGAAACAGATCAAATTATTTGAGCAAGAAATCAAATTACTTCAGCAAGAAATCATCCAAATTTACTTTGCTTTGGCAAGCAGCAGGTCATTGCAATCAAATTCTTGTATGACAGATGATGAACTAATAGAATTCATAGACCTCATCCTGCAAAATCTAGCAGATTTGACGAATGGCGATATGCATGGGAAAATTAGTGAATCATCTATTTCTGCTGCTTTGATTGCTCAAGTCCAAGCCCTTGAAGCCAAGCTAATATTCTTGAAAAGCTTCATTCCATTTGCCAAATTGCGAGGAACTGTATATATTCCTGCCTTGCTGTTGGCTCACTTTGAAGTGGTGGCTTTGAACGCAGCACGCTTCTCTCACATGTGTTCCTTTTGGGAAGATGAGGAACTGCACAATCCTGAGTTCCACTCCATGATATATGAGCAACAACAGAAAATCACACCTGTTGATTTTCAAGTCTATGAGATTTATATGGAAGTTCTTAGAGCTACAGGATCCTCAACATCATTGCATGATAGAATGATGGATAAGCAGATATTAAACAACTTCAACGATTCTCTCATAAGTTGTCTCTGGGAGCTGTTATGCTGCAGCTCTAGCTTTGTGGATTCTATGAAAGATGAAATGCGAATACTCTATGCAGGACTGAGGTTTTTGAGAAGCATTTTAAGGGAGCAGCAGGAAAAGATGGATGAACAAAATGAAAAAATTGGTTCTCTTCTTAGTGAGGCAGGCATTATAATTTACTCGCCTTCTCTAAACAGAGTGAAGGAGGGAGAAGTCAGCTTCTCAGAATCCACAGAGGCTCTTGACTGTTATGATGTGCTGGCTAATACCAACATCCATATCAAGCATTTTAAGGATCAGATCAGTGGCTCAAGCATTATTGAAAGTATTCCTTCCTTTCACAGCTTAAGAGCACCAGAAGTTAGCAAGACTTCCCACCGCATGCTATCAAAAGGTAAAATGCCAATAGCCCATGAAGTCATGGTTGGTCTTGAAGACAAGGCAGCAAAAGTAATTGAACGACTTATATGGGGACCAGAACAGGTGGAAATTGTTCCCATTGTGGGAATGGCTGGGCTTGGTAAGACGACTTTAGCCAAAAAAGTTTACAATGATACTTCAGTAATCTGTAACTTCCACATTCGTCTTTGGTGCACTGTTTCTCAAGAATTTAACATGAAAAGCTTGTTAATACAAATTTTGTGCTCTAATGGAAAACAGTCTAGGATGGATGAAGAGCTTAAAAACTTGAATGAACATGAATTGCTTCACAAGCTCTATCAAAGGCTGAAGATGAAGAGGTATCTTGTTGTTTTTGATGATGTCTGGGACATTGGGGCATGGCATGAGCTGGAAATTGCATTCCCGGATGACAACAATGGAAGTAGAATCGTCTTCACGAGTCGATCTTCTAATGTAGCTTCACAGGTTAAATATGGTGGAGAACCTCACTATCTTCGCCCGCTCAGTGAGAAAGAAAGTTTTGAATTACTGCAGAAGAAGGTATTTGGAAAAGAAGATTGTCCTCAAGCATTGCATGGATTGGGAATGGAGATCGCCAAAAAGTGCAAGGGATTGCCACTTGCAATTGTTGTTGTAGCTGGAGTCCTAGCAACTGTAGAGCATGATATTTGTGTTTGGGAAAAATTTGCTGAAAGTTTAACTTCAACCACGGTGCTTGGTGCTGACCAGTGCAAGAAGTCATTGGAGCTCAGTTATGAGCATTTACCATATCACTTGAAGGCATGCTTCTTGTATTTTGCTGCATTTCGAGAAGATGAAAAAATTGGTGCCAAGAATTTGATGCGTCTCTGGATTGCAGAAGGGTTTGTGGAAAAATTGAAGGAAACAGTTCAGAGGTCGTTGCAGAAGAATATCTGATGGACCTTATTGGTCGAAACTTAGTTATGGTAAGTAAAAGCAGATCCATTGGTGGAGTCAAAACTTGTTACATTCATGATTTGATATTTGAGTTCTGTAAGGGCGAGGCGAAAGAAAAGAAATTTCTTCAGGTCCTGCGAGGATATGATGAGCTTTCTGCCTTTAATGAGCCTCCCAACCCACCTCGGTTGTCCGTTTGCTCCAGTGGAGAAGATTTTATAAAGTCAAAGCTATTTTGTCCATATGTAGGTACTCTGATACTCTTTGATGCTACTCCAGGAGATGAGTTGCGTAACATCTCCTTCCTTTTTTGCATCTACAAAGATCTTGAAGTTTTGAATTTAGAGGGCATTAACCTAAGGCTGAGGGAGCTTCCAACTGAAGTTGAATCACTTCTTTATTTGAGGTACTTAGCCCTTACAGCTTGGAACATGGCACTCATTCCACCGTCTATAGCCAAGCTCTCACATTTGGAAACCTTCAGTCTAAATTCTTACGAGACGGTTTCATTGCCAGATAGCATCTGGAACATGAAGAAGTTGAGGCATGTACATGTAAGGCATGGCTTTGTTATTCCTTTCTCTTCCAATGACCACGTTATTGAAAACCTCTCCACTTTACCCAATTTAGACACACTCTCCAATCTGTATCTTTGTGTTGATCAAGAAGTAGAGAACATATTGAGAAGGATTCCCAACGTTCGCCGACTTAAAATTTTTGATTGGGGGAAACAAAACAGAGTATGCTGCAACATGAGTCGACTAGAATGCCTAGAGTCACTCACCTTAGGGGTCTACAACTACTTTGATTCGCTGGAATATGTGGAGCTTTCTTTTCCCATGAATTTGAAGAAGTTGTGTCTTTTAAATGTGGTTCTTCCCTGTAGAAAAATGTCATTGATTGAACAACTACCCAATCTTGAAGTCCTTAAATTAAGAGCGCAGGCAATGGACGGCCAAAAATGGGAGCTGATGGAGGGAGGATTTCCTAAACTCAGGATCTTGACGTTGGAAGATGTAGAGGTTGTTGAGTGGACAGAGACAGACCCTGACAGCGATGATTACTTCCCGTGTCTTCAGCAATTAAAACTCCACGGAATTTATAAATTGGAAATGATGCCTGCTTGTTTAGAGCGTATATTTACTCTTGAAACAATTCAGGTGGATTATTGGGGAGATGGTGTCAAATCTTTAGTACGGGAAATTGAAGAAGCACAGACATATAATGGAAATGAGAATCTGAAGATCATCATCGTAGATTGAAGGGCATCAGCTGGTGCAATATCTGGTAATTTTTTTTTTTTTGTCGTCACCATCAATTGGCTTGTAGAAATATTCATGTTTTTTCTTTTAAAAAAGTTTAATTTATATATACCTTTTGGTAGCTCTTTTGTACTTTATTTGCCTGTAATGCATGCACGAGAGCATTGAAATTGATGAACAAACAACTAATTGTTACTCTTTTTTTTCATTTTTTTAATGATCTTGATGAACGAACAACTAGTTATTGTCTAATTTTTGTTGATGATATCACCAGGAAGGGACTGCTACAGTAATTTTCCCTCGAGATTGTAATTGGTTATCTGTGGGATCTATGGCTTTCTTTGGTGTTTTTGTGGAAGATGGAGGAAAAAGTTGTTAGGATCGGAGGCTCTTTTCTTGTGGAAACAACGAATGAGGCTTGTACACCGTGCACAATTTTATCAATCTGCATGGCAGCATAAATGCTATTCAGATAATTTGCTGTTGGCGTATTTTATGTAATTTCGTTTTGCTGAATTTAGTAATGGTTGTGTGTTATTTCTTTTCAAACATGTGTGAATTTGCTGAATTGGGACAGTGTACGAAGATACTGCGCAAATGGTTGGCCTTTTGCTCTCAAGAAACTCTGTTATCTTTTTTCATTTTTTTCCTATTTGAGGTAGAAATTCCATCATTTTGACAGAATTGATTAACAATTTCTATTTGGACTCACGATTCTTGGAAGAATAAGACGGCCCAATTTGGGAATTAACAACATACTTTTGATCTTCAAATTCATGCCAAAATGAAACCCTATGATCTTCTCTGTTCTGCTCAAAACAGGCTTAAATGCACTTTTCATCTCAAAGTTTGGGTTGTTGGGTTGTTGACCAATTTCATCCTCAAAGTTTCACCCCAAACACATTTCATTCTCAAAGTTCCGTAATTTTGGCCAATTAAGGATAATTGATGGAAATTTGCAAATGTGATCTGTTAGAACCAACTTTAAACCCAACAAAAAATGGGTAAAATCGAATGGGGCCATTTTTTAATGGAACACTAGTTTGCAACGGACGAAAACCAACATTCTTCTCCTTCTTGCCTCTGCCTTTCTGCAACCCCAAAATTTTTTTGCCAATCTCACCTTTATAATTTTTCCCTAATTCAAAGCATCTGCCAGTGGTTCTGAAGTCTCATTTTTGCCTAATAAGAAGCAGAAGTTCTGAAGTCTCCAGTGGTTCATCAACTCCATTCTGCAACTGTGGGTTGAGAACAAAAATGAGCACCTATTGGCACGGCGAGAATCCAGAAAGAAGATTCCTTGGTTGCTCTCTGTGGCCGGTAAGAAATATTTGTCTTTAAATATTGGTCCTTCAATGTGTTAATTTAGCTAACTAATTTCTGAAAAATGTCATTATTGTTATGGTAGAGACCTGAGATCGAGATGCAGGTACTTTGAATGGGTTGATGAGCCAATTTGTCTAAGAGAGAGAGTTCTCATTCCTGGTTTGCTGAAAAAGATTAACAAAATGGAAGAACAAGTTGAAAGAATGCGTAAGAGGGAGAAAATTTTGATTACCATAATTGTGCTTTTGGTGGTTTTGCTAGTACTAAGTTGGCGGAGTAAAGGTGAGGGAAAAGCAAAGGGAGGCAAGTTGCCGCTAACATTGGAGTGATTTTGCTAAAATTGCAGAAGAACATCTTGAAGTTGGCCTTGTTTGTTGTTGGAATGAGAGTATCATTTGTTTATGAAGTAATATCCAATTCCAGGGTATAGAAAGGGACTTGTTTTGTTTGTACAAAGGTTCCAAATGAACTTTGCAATTTATGTAAAAGGTGGGATTTAGGAAGGGAAATGTATGAGCAATGCGTTGAGTGTAAGAAAATGGTCATGTTTTGTTTGTAAAGTAGATTCAATTCTGACATTGTAATTGCTTCGATTCTGACATTGTAATTGCTAACCTTGTCAAAGTGTTGTTCCTATCATTTAAAGAATGTATATAAACTGGGAAGAGGGTGCCAAAGCATGGTCGTCCTCCATGTCTTGCTCACGTGCGGGTTGTGAAAGTGGCCCATGAGCTGGAAATTTCTGCATCTTTTGTTCTTGGAACCACAAAAGGCATCAAATGTCTTTTGTCCTTGGAACCCCAACAGTATTTATTGCGTCCTTGCTAGCAACCTTATATGAAAGGCAGCGTGCTTTTTATTGAGCTGTTAAAATCAGGATGGTGATGATTAGCTTCCTATTAAAAGCAGATAATAGGATGCTAGAACCTGAATGACTTATCGGCACTTGCTTCCTATTTGAGCAAATTTCAGCTTGAATTACCCCTGCGGTGGGATCAATTAGTTATAAATTATTAGTTAAATAAATTAGAGTGTCGAATAGGAACATTGAATTTTGACTTAATTACTAACACTGCCCAATAATAAATATATATCTTCGAGTAGACGGACGCCTATACATTCGTTCGCTATGCTGGCCTCAAGCGTCTTAATGGTTCCTCGGATTTGAAACGCACAGGCACTCTTTGCGGCTTTTCATGAAGCTTCTCGGCCCAGCTTTTCATGAATGAAGGTGGAAAGTAGCTTTTTAGTCATTCTTCATGCAGACGTCTGGACTTATATTCCTCTCCTGCAGCTTATTTTGCACCTGCTGCTCAGCCTTCGGCCCTTCGCTGGTTTTGTTGCATTTTTGGGCTCTTACTATTACCATCGATATACTCCTTGTTGCTATTAGCTAGAAGAGGTGTTCATCCTGTTTCTACTTTAGAGTTCTTTTTTTATCAGATTATATTTCTTGTTTCATGCCTATCCAGGTTCTAACCTTAATGAGGCTGTTATTCTATCAATATGCATTCAGTTTGACTTGTTTACTGATTAACATTTTTCGTTAGTAAGATTAGTACCTGTCACTATATTGCTTTTCCATGGTGAGTGCTGTTTAGATAGTTTACGTTAGTCGGGTGTCAACTGCTTAGCTGGTTATGTAGTGTGCGTTGCCTTTGTTAGCTCGTTACTTGTTTTTTTCTCTCTCTTTGGTACCATCGTTTTATATGCTGATGTTTTTTAAGTTACTGCTATTCCTCCTATCTGTATGTGTTTAGTTTTATATTTTGTTTGCTCATTGCATATGTCATTGTTCCTAGGACTATTCTTTGTTATTTCTTTCTGCTGGGTTTCGCTTCTTAGAGAAAATGTCATGTTTTTTGTTCGCTGAAGCTCGCTTTATAGATGAGTCACTGCTGTTTTGTATTATTTATGCCATTTGCTGCGAGTTGAGTTGTGAAAACATATCCTAGACAAAGTTACTTTGCCGAGCCTACCAAAGTTACTCTAAATGGTCATGGACTAGCATCTTTACCAGGTTCTGTATCCAATGCACCAAATATTTCTGAGGCTCTCATTGGATTGACTGGCGTTCCAACGCTATCTGCTAATGCAGGTATGACTGCTTCCTTTTTTTTCGCTGCCATTTAAGTGGTGGCTTCTTTCGTCTTGTCAAGTTGGTCGCTGTCAGTCGTCCTTCTATCACTGCTTATGGCCTGCTTCTTTTACTTTCTTGTGCTTGCTTAATTTATGGTTTCACCTAATTGCTGCTACCGCTAATGTCCGATGCTTCAATTTTCTACAAGGTAAATGTAAAAATAGTAGCAGAAGAACTCTTTCTCGGTTGGACAGGATTGCAGAAAAAGTTTTGGCCCTGCCTTATACTCTGCCCTGTCAGTATTGCGGAGCACAGCAATTCCATATGGAACCTCCTAACTTTTGCTTTCGGGAGGAAGAGTTAGCCTTGTGAGCTCATCGATGCCTTATGATCTTCGGCGCTTGTTCACTGGAGAAGATGAGGAGTGTGAACACTTTAGGAAAAATGTTCGCACTTACAATAATAACGTCGCTTTTACGTCATTGGGTGCAAAGTATGATAGAGAACTAACTAAAAACAGGAATGGCCTTTATACATTTTGTGTCCAGGGCCAGGTCTATCATTATCTTGATGTGCAGTCGCGCGATGGTAAAGCTTCTGGTATTCAGTTATACTTCTTTGATACCCTTGAAGAGCTTGCCAGGAGAGTTGATGGATCGCCCAAGTTAAGAGAAACTACTCTCAGGCTGCTTCTGCGTATCCTTGCAGACAACCCTTATGCCAAATTCTTTAAAGATCTCTGAGGTGTGTCAAATCTTGATGACCATAGGATCGTACTCAACTGCAATGTGAGTCTGGATCATCGTGTATATAACCTCCCAACTGCTTCACAGGTTGCAGCGATATGGACTGGAGATGGTGATCAATTGACTAATGCTTCTGCTCATATTCAGGTGTATAGTTACTCGGATACAAGCCATAAGATCAAGTATTTTTATTCTTGCTATGACTCTCTGCAGTATCCTTTGTTGTTTCCTCGCAGCGAATGTGGATGGCATCCTGGTATCCAGCGGGTTTAGGTGAAAAATAAAAAACGAAAGGATCCTACCTCTGACAAATATGGAGTAGAAAAGCAGTTCTCATGGTATCATAGTTTCCATGTTTACTCCATCATGAAAAATGAATAAATTTAGATCAATCAAAAATAGAAGTTTCCCTGTACCATGTTTCTTTTTTCAAGTGTTTAATATAAGGATTATTTTTGCTCATATATTATTCCATTCTCCGCAACTTCTTTTTCTTTACCAGCTTAGACAGTCTTAGCAAATGAAAAATTCACTTGCTGAAAAAGTTGCCAACAACATACGGCTTCTTCCAGACATTTCTTTTTTTTTTTTCTAACCTCAGTGCCTCCGTACTTGCTCCTAAAGAACATCCAAGGTGTATGTCAAAGGTTATAGGACAAAAAATAAAAAAATGTACTTACATTTCCAGTATATATTCTATAACCATGCTAAGAATCCAAAAAAAAAAACTTCCGTCCTAACTAAATAATTTCTCTGTACAACAAATTTTTTCTGAAATACATGTTCACTGTCTTCTCAACTTGGGCATATTTACAACGTACCACCGTGCGCAAGCACGGTGAACATCTCCTAGTATATATATAATGGCCATGAATTAGTGTCTTTGGCAACAATGTCCCACATGTACTGATAAACCAAGCTGGAAAACAAATGAAAATAATACAAACAGATGAACATAAAAACAGCTGCCATATATATATATCATAACTTCAATACAATTAAAGTGCATTCCAAATGAAATAAAGCAAACTACATGACTGTTGTTGAACATGGATCTATAAACAAAATAACGCAAGCTATCACATTACTGTCTGCACTTCCATAATTACTAGACAAGGCAAAAGTTGAAAAAGCAAATGTCATTTTAATTACAAAAGCAGCAACTATCATAGTAGTTTCTCCTTTCCCTTCAATCTAGATGAACTAGGAACACTTAATGTTGAGTTGACACCAGCAGTAACATGCATATGAACATCTCTAATCCTGAAGGACATCTCTACTTGTTCTTTAGTTTGTGTTCTGGCTTGTTTGGTGCTATATTTGACTTGGGACCTTGACAGCCCAAACACTTTGTACATATTCTTGTCCACTTGATCTGGGGTAGAGGATGTTATGTCAATCTCAACCAGTGGCTCAGCATCCTATTGATGTTTAGTGTTTGAATCATCTTTACAAACTGCAGCTACGACTCTTCTTCTACATTGCTGTCTCTTCTGCACAAAACAGTGATGTAGCAAAAGTCAAATTGCATAAAGACAAAAATCAAAATATGAAGCATGTTTTTCTACCCTTTTATTTGAAGACTCAGCAACAAGCTCCTTGGTTTTCCTTGTTGCCTATAGTTTAAAAGGAAAACATATTAGTTCCCTATACCAAATAGCAGAGATCGATGTAACAAGTAATCAAGACAACTTACAACTTTTTTTCCATATTTAGCACATCTGTTCTTGTCAAATGTTTGAGACCTTGTAGGTGAAATGGCCAACTATTCATTTGCGGGATTGTTGGTAGAAGTAGCAACTTGGTTTGAACTAATATCAGTTTTTGCAACTGCAGGATCTTGAGCATCTTTGAGAAGCTTGCAGGACCTCATATTATGTCCCCTTTGATGACAGTATCTACACTTGTTAATCTGCCCTACTCTTGTCACTTTTTTCTTAGTTTTTTCCTTGGATTGTTGAACCTTATCTGCACTTCTCCTTCTCAGCTTCTTAGGCCTTCCAGGTGCTTTCCCATATAAGGGTGGCAAAGGACCTTCACCAACATCAGTAAGCCCCCATTCACTTTCTCCATTCATGGGACACACTGATCCTTCATAGCACTTTATATATATCTCCATTGTATACCTACTTGAAACATATAGCAGAGGATCCTTTTTAGTAGGACTGTCAATGGGGCTGGGTTAGCCCGAGCTCGGCTCGTTCGGCCCGACAGAAAGCCCGATAAGCCCGATCATTTAGTGAACCGGTCTGAGTTTGAACCTAAAAATTAGACCCGAATTAAATGTGAGTTGAGTTTGGACCTTATTAGGCTCAAACCTGATATAGGCCCGACCCTTTAATTACCTATATATATATAATATTTATATTTTGATATTATGTATAATTATATATCCAAATATATTTTTACTAAATACTAAATATATATATAAATTACAAAACACAAAAATACATCTAAAGATTCTTTCATGAACTTTCTTGAGAGTCAATATTAGTAATGCATAACTAAATCTCTAATTTTTCTTATTGGTTGAGTAAATTTTTGTATTGGCATATTATTGGTTGATTTTTTTTTTGTCTACAAACACAAAAATCATCAAGCATATTTGGATTTAAATCACAAGATTATAAAAAAAAAGTTTCAACTTTTAAAGATGAATTGGCTTATGATCGCATGTTTTATTACTATTTTTCATGCATTTTAAACGGATTAAATATAAATATTGTTGAAAAAATTTTTGGTTTATATACTTTTTAAGAACTATTATTTGTTCATGTTTAGTTTTAATATTATAGTCTTGTAAATGTTAAATTAGTTTTACAACTTAATAGTTATAGTAATTATATTAAGAAAATTAAGGAGTAATAAGTGAGTTTGGGCTAAACCCGATTACGACTCACAACCCGAATATTATGTGAGTTGAGTATGAGTTTCACATTTACGAACCCGAAACTCATAGCCCGAAACTCGAAAATGTTTCAAATTAAATGAGCTAAATTTGAACTCATCAAAACCCGGCTCATTAGGCCCGATTGACAGGCCTACTTTTTGCCATCCACAATGCAACAATGGCATGGAGACGGGGAATACCAATTAGTTCCCATTTTCTGCAAGAGCATGTTTGCTCCTTGATGTTCACTGCACATTGGTCACCATATGGGCAGCTGATTTCATAAAGATCATCATTTGACTTGAATGGAAAATAATCAGGTGCTCTATCTATATTTTTCTGCATAATGTGAAGAATTTTGGGGCAGTAAGGATAAGTTTGCCACTTCTCTTTGGCCAGATCCCTTTTTTTTGCATTCTCTACATCATGTACAACCGTATTGTTTCAAACATTTCAATTATTGGCTTCTTCCTAGCATCAAGAATTTTTTTGTTGAAGCACTCACAGATATTATTCAATAACATAGCACATTTAGGATGTGTGCTAAAGTAAGCTCTACTCCATTGACTTGGTGGTTTGTCATCAAACCACTTGGCTGCCTCTACATCAATTTCAGCCATTTCTTCCACTCTGCTCATGAATTGAGCTAGTTTGTTGCTTTGGCAATAGTCCATAATGCTCTCCTCAAATCTTCTCCTTTGAAACCAGCAGATGAAAAATTACTATGCAAGTGTTTCACACAAAATCTGTGGGCTGCATTTGGGAAAATCATATCACATGCTTCAATTAGATTTTTTTGTTTGTCACTCATTATTGTCCACTCACAATCCTTTTCATTCTTCAAATCTTCTTTCAATAGTTTGAAGAACCAGCATCATGAGTCCTTATTTTCACCCTCTGCTACAGCATATGCAATTGGAAAAAAGCCATTATTGGCATCAACTCCAACAGATACTAGCAAAACTCCTCCTACTGATCCTTTCAAAAAAGTGCCATCTACTCCAATAAATTGCCTACAGCTAGGAAACCATGCTTCACTCTAGCAAAACAGATCTACAGCCTCTCAAATTTGCCTTTCCTTGTTTTTGAGTAGGGGCGGAGCCAGAAAAAAATCTTAGTGGGGGCACAAATAACACTAAAATTTTTTATCTACTTTTTTTTTAATTTTTTGAGCAAAAAATAAATAAATTTACTAACAAGTATAAATGATATGTATATGCCATGAAAAACATAAAAAGACAAACTCAAAATTATTAATGTAATAATAATTTTATTTCAAAAACAAACTAAACTATTTACAATTGTTCACGACGAGTTTTCATATTTTGATAACGGTTTACAACTTTCTCATTTTCAACTTCACAAAGTATATTTTTCTCAATATAAGTAACTAAACAATCATTCATCCAAGTGTCTCCCATTCTATTTCGTAACCGATTTTTCACTATATTCATAGCTGAAAAAGCTCTTTCTACTGTAGCTGTAGCAACAGGCAAAATCAAAGCCAACTTTAAGAACATATAAACCAATGGATACACAATATCTCTCTTAGTCTCCGCCAACCTTTGAGCTAGATCAGAGATTTTTCTTAAATCGAGAAATTCCTTAGCTGATTTCAAGTCATTAATATAAGTATCCAATTCATTAATATACAATAAATGTTTAATGATGATTGGATGAAGTAATAAAAAGAAAGAGTAGTTAGTTGAGTGTGGAAGAAGAGGAGTCGTGGGTTGTGAAGTGAAATGGGGGACCACAGGAGTAAAGAGAATTTGGGAAGTGGGGACCAAAAGTAATGACTGATGTAATTGATATTTGATCCTTAGAGGAGTAAAGTGAATGATATAAATTTTGTGACTCATTCTTTCATATTTTTTTTTAAAAAAATTCTGGGGCACCATTAAAATTATATCAAAATTATAGAGTATTATAGGAATTTAAGGGGGGCAGTGGGGGCCCGTGCCCCCAGTGCCCCCCCTTTAAATCCGCCCCTGTTTTTGATTCTCTAAAGCCATCAACAGTTTTCATTATCACAATGCTACCATGGTTGGATCTTAGAATTTCATGCATATAAACCCCTAATTTGTTGTACTGGTCTTTTTCACTGCCCTGAAGAATTTTCATTGCTTTCTTCTTTGTCCTATATGTTTGATTTTTTGTGAAGGAGCACCTATTTTCTTTCATTACTGTCTTCCTAAAATGCTCCAAATCTAATTTAGAATTACATCTAAACTCTTCACAGTACTTCCTAACTACCCATCCAGAATGCACAAGAGGGTTATCATATGTAAAATCACATGTGTGATTATCTTCAAATGTTCTTATTTGAACAGTTCCATCCTCACTTAACTTTCTAGCATATATAACCCAATTACATTCACTATTTCTGCATTTAGGCCTCACCCTTACTGTATCTTGTTTCACAAACTTACAAGGCCTGCCTTGTTTCACACTATAATTATGTACAGCAGTCTTGAAAAGTTTCAGACTTGTAAAGGATATGTACAGCTCTAATTTTGGATTGTGAATATCTTTAGGATCAAAAGTAGGAGACCTCAATTTAGAATCTTCATTATCAGACTCATGGATGCTTTCAAAATCAGATTCAGAATCAGGAACCTGCTCTGTTTCATCAGAATCAGGAACCTGCTCTGTTTCAGCAGAATCAGGAACCTGCTCTGTTTCATTCAAAGGATCAATTCTCCTACCCACATTTTCTTCCCTGTGATTGTCTACCCCCAACCATTCAGCATTTTTGTCAACATTATAATGAAACATACCATCATCAGCATTATCACCTATTTCATAATCTGAATCAATAGTTGAAAAATAAGTCTCATCACTTGAATTGGAATCATTATCACAATTACCATTATTAGTAGCACACCCTCCTTGACCTTCATCCCTAATATCATTGTAACCATTCAGCATTTTTGTCAACATTATAATGAAACATACCATCATCAGCATTATCACCTATTTCATAATCTGAATCAATAGTTGAAAAATAAGTCTCATCACTTGAATTGGAATCATTATCACAATTACCATTATTAGTAGCACACCCTCCTTGACCTTCATCCCTAATATCATTGTTACCATCACCATTTTGGGGTTCATTTTCTATTTCATCTATCTCATACGGATCATAACCAAGTTGTTGCACTAGAATTTCATGAAAGGATACTTCAAGGTATAAGTCAACTTCCTTAGTTGGTCCAACCTCCCCCTTAACATAACCATTCAACTCCTTACTGTTATCTCCTCCTAAAGGTGTTATTTTCCAACCATAGTACACCTTATGATCATATACACCAGCACTCTCAGTTAATCTATCCACTTCAAAAACACTTAGACCTATACTCTCAACATAGTCAAAAACACATAAATCTCCACATTTGTAATAGGGATCAGGAGTATATGATATGAGGCCTCTATGGTGACATCTTAATGTAATAAATGTGCTGTCCATTTCTGGTTAAAGAAAATAATATATATCAGAAAAAAAGGGACTGTTAATCTTCATAATTTCATACAATAAACTGTTGACCCACACAACAACTTTCTAACAAGGACCACTTTAACACTTTTTCTATACACATGGCCGAATACAACCAAAATTTGCATTATTGTTTATTAATCACTCTCACCACAAAATTATAGTCAAACAGCAACTATTACACAAACATAAGGGACCACATTCACACTATAATAATCAAACCAAGACAAATTTTTCCATTTATTTATACCTCATACAAATGCCCGGATCTGGAAAAAGAATAGCCATAAATTATAGTGAAAAACCATTTTAAAAAAACTACAAACACAAGGGACCACATATAAGGTATCCTTCTCCAAAAACAACACATATCTTTATGTAATGTAATTGTTGATTTTGGGTATAAATACTGTAATTTGGGGGTGGACAAATGTTGAGCTCTTTCTTCCGCAATGCCATTTTTTTCTTCACCTAAAATGCTCCACGGATGCCGTCTATGCCCTCCTTCTTGCCAGCAGATGCTCGAAATTGTGGCGGTGAGATTGGCCAAAAAAAGTTTTAGGGTAACTGAGTTAATGAGAGGAAAGAAGGAGAAGAATGGAGCTTTTACCTTTTGCTATTATCAAATTTTCATCCGTTACAAAAATGGCTCCATTCGGTTTGACCCGTTTTTTGTTGGGTATAAAGTTGGACCTGATAGAGCGTGCTTCTCACATGCAAAGTTTCGTCCAAAATTAAATAATTGTCTTTCATTTACCGTCAATTGTCCTTAATTAGCTAAAATTACGGAACTTTGAGGATGAAATGTGTTTTGGGTGAAACTGTGAGGATGAAATTGGTCAACAACCCAAACTTTGAGGATGAAAAGTGCATTTTTCCTAAGTTGCAATTGGGATCGCAAAAGGCATTGCGTGGCTTCATCAGAATAGAGCAGTACTCCATCATAGAATTGGTAGAAGATGTATGCTCAATCTTAATCTTGAATCCAGGATATCCATCTTTGGAATTAGCTAACTTTTTAGAATCATATCTTACTTCTTCAAGTTGAAGAATTTGGCAGAGAATGAAGTATGGGGCTCAGGTTCCTTTAAGAAGGATGTCTACAACTTGGTTTTTTCTGCTACTTGAGCTAATTGCTGGAAAGGATGTTAGTAAAATAATTGATTCTCCAAAGAGCTTTAAAGGTGATATGATTGTATGGATATTTAATCTTCTATTTTTGAATTCCACGCAATATGTTTCAGATGATATATAGAGCCGGGGATAAAATATCTAAATTTTAGAGAAAACGTGTATAAACTTCACAATTGTATGATAAGTCGATGCCTATATTTATAAGCTGTGTCAAGTGAACCTGGACAACTAATACAATGAATTTTGGGCTAATTAACATAGAATCATATGAAAAAAAAATGAGATTTGAATAATTTTAAAAGTCTCTGTTTCTCAAATTATACTAGTAGATGGTAATATTCCAATCGTGCAATTACTGTGCTATATGATGACGGTTTAACTAAGTTGATACTTTTAGTGGTGGAGAATTTTGAATAATGTACTTATCCAAGTCAATCCAAAATTTCATTGTAGGAAACTAATGCTATGTCAATGTTGAATTTGTAGTGGCTTTACTCTACAAGTCAATCCTTTCTTACAGTAGGATTTGGATTTATATACTTTAAAGTACTAATTCACATTATAACTTTAGAAAGTACCATGTAAATGTTTGGTTTGTATCTCGAAATCGGAATAATGATATAGGCTAATATCTAGCACTTTCATTATTCTTATTAAATGTTCGCAATAGTGGTCTACCAAATAATAAATATGAGTATCATTTCAATTTTAATAATAATAATAATAATAATAATAATAATGGATTATAGGGGAAAAAAGAAAAAAGAAATAAAAAAGTACTAAATTATATATAAAAGAAAAAAAATTAAAACGCTGTGTGCAATCGGCTTGCCATTGCAGCAGGAGAGAATTTAGGGCCATTGTACTTTGTAGCGGTGGCTCCCTATTAGCTGGGAAAAATTTTAAATTGTAGCGGTAATCTTGCAGTAATTTGTTCAAGCATTCACTACTCACTATTAACTGCATCAATCTCAATAGTGAAATTCAAAAGTTAAACTCACTATATTTTAATACCCTGTAAGTATGGGGAGAGGGCCACTGATGCTAAAAGTTGACTCTTCAGTTAAATAGTTGACTCTTCAATTCAGATGAGATTATGCAAAGCACTTGAGTTTGTCAGAGTTCCAGTTGAATGCATGCAGTCCAATCTGGGGAGAGGGCCACTGATGCTAAAAGTGCACAAAATGAAGAATAAAATCACGGGGAGATGTAAATGATTGAATTTAGCTATGTTCGCGCGGGTGATTTTTTTTTTTTATTTTTTATTTTTAAGTACGTAGTACTGTAAGATCAACCGAATAAACTCCAATGTACCTTGTTTGGTACGCAAGAACGCCTAGAGTGGAAAGATATTTCCATCTAAAATACATTTCCATCTAGAATGACGGGAAAAAGAATTTATTATTCTAGAGTTTAGTGGACAAATCAGAATGAAATCTTTATTCAGTTTTCAATGTTTGGTATAATCAATATTTAGATGTTAGAATGGAATATACTAAATACAAATTTGATTTAATTGTTCGGGATTAGTTATTGGACGTAATATGTCTAACTATTTTTATTTTGTTTGTTCTATAATAGTATTTGTTGGTTTACATGAAATTTTGATATTTATGTGTTAAAAATAAACGAGAATTGATATCAAAATTCTTCAATTGTAGTCCTTGATTCATTCTAATGTATAAAATTTTAAGTTACTAGCAATATAAAATATAAATTACATGAAGTCAAACTATTATAATTTATTTTTTGATCTATTTTCAATTTTGATATGATTCAAAAAAAATCTTGCACAATTGGTCAAAAGTCAAAGAATAAAGTATCATAAAACATTTGTATTTTAGTATAAACGAAAAAAATATTTTAAACACAAGGAAAATTGATTATGATGAAAAATTACATTCAAATATTAATTGAGCTTACAAATAACCTAGGTCATCATAATGTAGTATAAAGATTTATAAGGATAAAATTGACAACCTGCTATTTAGGCATTTAGGATGAAGATGGAAAGGGCTTTCCTTTTTTTTTTTGGAGGAATGGGATTCCAAAAAAAAAGTTGGAATGAGCATTCTAGGGGAAAAAAGGCTTTCCTACTTAAATGACCAATACCAAACGTTAGAATAGAATGGACAAGTTAGAAAGGACTTTCCTTTTTAGACCATTTTTACGTACTAAACGAGGGAGGGTAATGACTGGGAAGGTAATGCCCACTCATAGAACGGCAATATAATCCTAGTATAAATTCGAAAACAACATTTATGTTATGAAATAATGATAAGATGTGGATGTCCGTTTGTATTCTCAAGATGATAGATACATGTATTCTCCCTAAGTTCATTGGTACATTGGATGAACCCATTTATGGATGTACTTGAAGTACTAGATTCATGTATTAGTATTTAATAGGGTTCATGTACCTTTGATCTTGGATCACCTATATATAGGGGTGAATCTTACTTCATTTGTAACCTGGAAGTACTTTGATCCGTGAACATAATAATACTATAGTTCCTCTCTCTCTTCGTTTCTCACTTTACTATTCCAATCCCTACTTTTGGTAGTTTATTTTATTAGTTTTACAATACGTTATCAGCACGAGTCTCTCCCTCTGAGCAAAAGGTGAAAATGGAGCCTCTACCTAGAGCGAAAGCTAACACGAGACTCTCTCAGGATTTTACTAGTGTCAAATCAACTATTGGGCATTTCCTGGGCTTGATGAACTATTGAGGTAAGTTTCTTTCCTACAAACTTATTTCAATTTTTTATGGCTAACATTTGAATGATCATAAAATACAAGTGTCTACTGTTGAGCAACCACTAAATCCAAACATATACTATTTGCCATCTTTGAGGTAATATTTCTTCTTTCAGTTTTACTTATTTATCTTTATTATCATGAGAATGATTTGTTATAGATTCTTACACCCTGATGCAATGCGTTTTGGAGATGCTATTATAGTATATTAATTATACTTGAGAATCTACTTGTCCTTTGAAATAATTAAATGATAAAGATTCAACCACCTGAAGTTGGTCGTTCTTCCAAAAGCCCGATATAATTGGCTTCTCTTACAACTACAAGATTTTAAATCTGTCAATGAATATATTTCAGCCATGCTCAGAATTACTTCTCAATTAACATTGTGTGGCGAAAAAGTCACTGATGAAGATATGTTAGAGAAGACATTCTCTACTTTTCATGACTCTAATATGCTCCTGCAGCAGCAATATAGAGAGAAAGGATTTAAGAAGTATTATGAACTTATTGCATGTCTCCTCTTGGCTGAACAAAACAATGAATTATTGTTGAAAAATCATGAGTCCCGACCAACTGGTGATAGTCCATTCTCTGAAGCGAATGCGACTCAACATCAATATTCTGGTCATGATCGCGGACATAGCCGTAGATGTGGTCGGGCAGGCCGAGGACGTAGTCGTGGCCGTTGACACGGACGTGATAGATTTGTGTCTTATGACAATAATCGTGGCAAGCAATAAAATATCCCTCAGAAGTGGGATAATAACAATGATCAGAAAAATGCTATCGGTATGACATGGAAGGTCATTGGTCCTGTACCTGTCGTATGACTGACCACCTTGTTGACCTTTATCAAGCATCTTTGAAAAAAAAGATAAAAATATCGAGACAAATTTTATCTATCAAAAGGATGCTTATGATGATGATGATACTGACATGACACACCTGGATGTTACGAATTTCTTTGAGCATCCTGAAGATGCAAAATGAACATATATTAAATGTTTAATATTTGTTTAGATGTTTGATATGTTGTTAGTTTACTTTGCAAATATCTATTCTCGCATCTTTTATTAATGTTTATTTTCTTCCTGAAGAAGAAATGGATGCCAAATATTTGGGACTATATAATGGTGATGATAACATTTGCCTCATTGATAGTGCTACTACGCACGCTATATTAAAAAAAAAAGATATTTTTTTTCTTTGGAGATGGGAGAGACAAATGTTAATACCATCAGTGGTAGTGTAAAATTAATTGAGGGCTCCGGAAGAGCCACTCTATTTCTCCCTGAAGGAACTAAAATTGTCATAAATAATGCACTACTCTCTCCCAACTCTCGAAGAAATTTATCCGTCGAAATGGATATCAAATTGAGACATTAAATGAGACAATAATAAAGATCATGTTTAGAAATCAAGTGAGATAAATGTTGATTATATCATAATAACCATTCGAGAGAGAAATGGTTATCGATATAGTTATCTTCATTCTCATTTGATTTATAATCATCACCTGCAGTAAACCAGAAATTTACTGATCTCAATGGATATATGATTTGGCAAAAGTGAGAATATTTGAATGTCGACAAGTATTTATACATACCCCCTTTATATTATACATGGCTCCAAAAGAAATTTATGTCAGGTATACATCACCCAGAAGAGTGATCTATTGAATAATTTATTTATTCTAATGAGCCACGATTACCGACATTAGGGGGAGGAAAAGATCAACCAAAAGGAAATCATAAAATTTGGATTTCCTCAATTCTCATACAAAATAATGTGAACTAGAAAGTTATATTTATCGACTCCAGAAGAGTCATTAAATCAACTATTCTTGCAGGAAATACTTTTATTGAAATTGATGTCCCTGAAGAACATGCACAAGTGCTACAAATAAAGGCTTGCCTACCTATATAAGGTATAAATTGATTTCAAATATCTCCGGAGATTAAATAAATGTCATGACAAAATTTAACCTCCTGAAGAGTCAGCTCCCGAAGAGCCAACTCCTGAAGAGAATGAAATTTTAGAAAATTTAATTGGAGCCTAATGAAAGGTAGCACTTGATATTATAGAAGTTGATGAGAATCATGAATCTAGATCGGTTGATGAATGTCGGCATAGAAATGATTGGTCAAAATAGAAAAATGCGATACAATCTGAATTAGATTCACTGGTTAAAAGAAAAGTTTTGGACCTGTAATCCAAACACCTGAAGATGTAAAGCCAATTCGATATATGTGGGTAATTGTGAGATATAAAGCAAAACTTGTAGTCCAAGAATTTTCACAAAGGTCTGGATTTGATTATGATGAAACGTATTCACCTGTAGTGGATACGATCGCATTTAGGTATTTTGTGAGTATTGCAGTGCATGAAAAACTTGATATACGTCTTATGGACGTTGTCACTGCTTATTTGTGTGAAAATCTTAAAAATGATATTTACATGAGAATCCCTGAAGGATTCAATATGCCTGAATCATGTAAATCAAATCCTAAAGATGTGTATTCTATTAGAATACAAAAGTCTTTGTATGGGCTCAAGCAATTTGGACGTATGTGGTATAACCGCCTCAATGAATGCTTAACTAAAGAAGGTTATACCAATGACCCAATATGTCCATGTGTTTTTATCAAGAAAAATGAGTCAAATTTTGTGATCATTGCTATATACGTTGATGATATCAATTTGATCAGAACTCCGGAAGAGATCCAAAAGACTGTCGAATATTTGAAGAAAGAATTTGAGATCAAAGATTTTGGAAAGACATAATTCTGCCTTGATTTACAAATTGAACATTTACAAGGTGAAATTTTTGTCCACCAAACTGTTTATACCCAGAAGGTATTAAAGCGGTTTTGTATGAATAAAACACATACATTAAGTACCCCAATGGTCGTCAGATCATTGGATCCTAATAAGAATCCTTTTAGACCACCAGAGGAACATGAAAAGATACTTCGTCCTGAAGTACCATATATCAGTGCAATTGGGGCGCAAATGTATCTTGCTAATTATACAAGGCCAGATATATTATTTGCTGTGAGTTTATTAGCAAAATTTAGTTCCTTGCCTACAAGATGACATTGGAATGATATTAAACACATTTTTCGCTATCTCTAAGGGACAATTGATCTTGGTTTGTTTTATTTAAATAAATCTAAGCTTGAGTTGCTTGGATATGCTGATGCTTGATATTTATCTAATCCACATAAAGCACGATTTTAGACTGGCTATCTCTTTACTTGTGGTGGAACAGTCATTTCTTGGCGTTCTACAAAACAATCCTTAACTGCCACTTCATCAAATCATGCTGAAATAATAGCAATTCATGAGGCCAGTCGAGAATGCGTTTGGTTAAAATCAATGACCCACTACATCCGGAAGAGTTGTGGGTTATCCTCCGAGAAGAAAAATCCTCCAACAATTTTATATGAAGATAATGCAACTTGTATAGCTCAATTGAAAGGAAGATATATTAAAGGAGATAGGATGAAACACATTTCACCGAAATTCTTCTTTACTCATGATTTACAGAAGAATGGTGAGATTGATGTGCTACAAATTCGATCGGATAATAATTTAGCAGATATGTTTACCAAGGCATTGCCGACTGCTACATTTGGGAAACTGGTGGGGAATATTGGAATGCGTCGGCTAAAAGATCTCAAATAATGTTTGCATCAGGGGGAGACATTACTACACAAGAATAGTGTACTCTTTTTCCTTCACTAGGATTTTTGTCCCACTGAATTTTTCCCTAATAAGGTTTTAACGAGACATATTCTTTGTGTAAAGGACATCCAAGGGGGAGTGTTATGAAATAATGATAAGATGTGGATGTCCGTTTGTATTCTCAAGATGATAGATACATGTATTCTTCCTAAGTTCATTGGTACATTGGATGAACCCATTTATGGATGTACTTGAAGTACTAGATTCATGTATTAGTATTTAATAGGGTTCATGTACCTTTGATCTTGGATCACCTATATATAGGGGTGAATCCTACTTCATTTATAACCTGGAAGTACTTTAATCAGTGAACATAATAATACTACAGTTCCTCTCTCTCTTCGTTTCTCACTTTACTATTCCAATCCCTACTTTTGGTAGTTTATTTTATTAATTTCACAACAATTTATTTGTTGAAAGGATTTTTCTAACCGGCATTATTCTATACAGCTAAATTACATCTAATATACTATTTGAATGCACACACTCATAATTAATGCATCTCTTGCATTTAGACACTATTCTAAATTAATTTGCTCTTGTTAAAAATTTAATAATCCAAGAACCTCTTAATGAGTGTACTTAGAATACCTTGTTAACATATTAAAAAAAAAGCATAGTAGAAACCAAGACTCCATTAGTGAAAGAAAAGGAGTTAAACATACCTTGTTAACATATAAATTAATTTGACACATATAAAATATGTGCGAGACGAGGAGTTTAATGATCTGACAAAAATGAAGCATATTCAACTCTCATGTTTAAATCGATATAAAATTTAAGAAGAATTACCTTTACAAACCATCAAGACTCTATTAGTCTTTTGATAGGTTTAATTTTTGTTATTAAATTGATGATTATTCTTCCCTTGATTTTAGCCAAATATTGTGTTAATTGATAAATTCTATTCATATTTGGTATTTGGCATTGGTTGTAGGGAAGTGGAGCAAAAAGTGGTTCAAGGAACAACTTTTTAGAAGATTATAAACCAATTTGACGTGGACGAGGTCAAGAATTACTGTCAAGTCTCGAAGGTTCGAGATTTTTCTACGCATGAAAGTTTCCTAATACAAGTCAAATTCCGAGCAAGACATTTGGCTAAAGATTAATAGATTTCTTTCTTGTTAGAAGGATTAATTATTTAGATAACAATTAACATTATCTTTTGAGAGTTTCCCTTTTCAAATAGGAAGTTCATTTTATGTCGAAAACTGAAAAGTAGGAAATCACCCATTAGTTTGATCGGCCAGTCCCGAGTGATTAATACTTGGGGGGGGGGGGAACACAACTTTGGTCAGCAACTTTGATTAGTCTGGCGTCAAGCGACAAAAGTGATGAGCTTTCCTCTTTGTCTTTTCTCTTCCTTTGTTTTTCTTTCTTTTGCTTTTCGATTGTCAAAGTTGGAGCGACTTTCTTCAATGGAATTGCATGGGTTACTTTCGATGAAGAATAACTAATTTTCTTATTCTAGTCAGAAATAACGGAGGATTTGATTTATTTAAAATTGTGAGATCAAATTGATTATATTTATATCTTTTATTTATTGGTATTCGTATGTTTTTTAATTTAATTTCTTATGATTATTATTTTATTTGAATATCAATAGCGTTTGATATTTAATTCAATCTAACAACCTAAAACGAGTTAGAGCAGTTAAATTCGTAATTATGTAATTATTTTAAATTAGTGGTGACTAGGCATGATTGGATTTGTGTTAGGGAAATATATGGACTAATTTAAAATAACCCTTGTAGCGTGTTATTTGGTTTAAACGAGACTTCTTTAATTCTTAAGGCAATTAAAAAATTAAACTCTAAGGTCATACCTAAAATTATTTTTTGATTAGGACAGTGGTTAATGGTCATACCTTAACCACCAATACAGTAAGTAAGAGTTGATTGTCACCGCATGTTTGGCAGTTATAACTTATTTATCAGTGAATAAATGAAATTATTATTATATCAAGGACTTAATCAATTTGAGTGAACCATTTTCGAAATTATTTCTCGGCTAGAGTTTATTTATTATTGATTTAATTTTAGTGAATTGTTATTTAGTCCTTTTTATTGGAGTTATTTAATTATTCTCATTTTTACAAAAATCCCCCTTATTGTGTGCTCTAGAAGAAACGAATTTTCTCCAATTCCTGTAGATTTGATCATACTCACCGCTATATACAGAAATTCATATTTTCTTGAGTAGGAATTTATTATTACACAAGCTCGACACTTGTCATCTTTCATAATTTTCTTCTCACTTTTTTCAGTCGAATATAATAACACAATGCCCCTATATAAAGAACACAAAAGTTGGTGAATAGGAAACTAATAAGACAAGAAATTATCAAATAATTACTCTATACCTTATACAGGTAAACTTCTAAAATTTGACCCGAACAAGAACTTGAAAATTAAAAAGCCATTAGGAAATTTGGTTTGTTTATTCTAACTTCTCCGTTAGCCAATTTCTTGTTGAAGTACACCAATATAATTTAACTCACACTAAAATAAAAGGTGTACTAATGCGCGATGTGTGCAAAATTGATAGGGTATTATTTGTTGGCAATTTTATTATTAATTTCTCCTTGTCCCTACCAAATATTGTATTAAATTGTTAATATGTACTTATATTTGGTATTTGGACCTATCTACAGGAAGTGGAACTGACAAATGCTAATAAGGAGATTTTACTGGAAAAAATCCTTCACACACTAGAGCCTCCAGCGGATTTACGAGTTAGGCCCACATGGTGCTGCAAGAGAACAAAGATTTCGGTTGCTGATGGGAGTCTTTGATGAGCAACAGGAAACAAAAGGAGAAAATTTCGGCAGAGAGCCTCACTTTTGTACATGGGCTCCCAATTTGTTGGGGGGACCACTAAAGATAGCATTAGACTTTCTTTTGGCTTTAAAAAGGGAGAAACGTACAGAGGGTTGGGAGCTTAGTTTTAGAGACAATTTAGTTTTCTTTCTTTTCCTTATTCAGGTTTTTTCTTTGGTTCGTATGTACGCCAGAAGTATTGTGACAATCTTGCGTGGGTTCTCCTCAATAGGGATGAACTAAATCCCTTCTTCTAGTCAAGAACAACGGAGGATTTAGTTTGACTTAAATTGTGAGATCTAATCGATTTTAGCTTTCCTATTATTTTCTGGTATCCGTATATTTTCTGCTTTATTTTCTTATGGTTATTGTATTATTCAATTGTCCTGGGCCTGGATGTTAGATTAATTCAATAACCTAGAGCCAATTAGAATAATTAAATCCGTAATTGTTTGATTGTTCTAAATTAGTGGTAACTGGCATAGTCAGGATTATGTCGGGAAAATATACGGGCTAATTCGTAGACAACCCTCGTAGCGTGTTGTTTGGTTAGAACAGGGTTTCTCTAAATCTTAAGGCAATCGTGAAATTTAATTCTATGGTCGTACCTAGGATTATTTTGCAATTAGGGCAATAGTTAACGGTCGTACCTTAGCTATCGATAATTACGGAGGAATTGATTGTCATCATTTGTTTGACAATTATAACTTGTTTATCAGTTTATATGTGGAATATTCTTGCATCGATGATCAATTAGAAGAACCATTTCCGAAGTTGCTTCTTGACTAGAGTTGTCTAATACTATTTGAGTTTCTATAGTTTGCTATTTAATTTTTATTTAATTATAATATTTGATTAGTATAACTTATTGTTAATTTTCCTAAAATCCCCCATTGTTAATTTGAACTCTAAAAGAGACAAATATCCCCAGTCCCTGTGGATTCGACCCTACTTATCACTATCTACAGAAATTATATTTTGTTTGAACAGGTATTTATTATTGCACAGGTTCGACACCCTGTCAATTTTTGGCGCCGTTGCCGGGGACTGGTGCCAAATTAATTCGTTTCTTTTTTAGTTCATCTTGTTTTTATTTTCTATTTATTTTTCTCTTATTTTTTTAATCTAATTTATGGCTGCTAACATTCCGTATTTTGATGATAGACTGGACTTTATTTCTGAATGGGGTTATGAGACTCGTGTTTTTCCTAATGATCAATTGGCTGTTGCAAATTGTGGGACTTATTTTGCCTCAGATTATTCAATCGACATATGCCCCATATTTCAAGATAACCTGAGTGCTCCAATTGATACTTTTGGAGATTTTTCACCTCGATTTCAAACGTGGTATGACCCTTATTCAAACGGGTATGATCAAGGATGGTGGGATGATTCCAATTTCAATTATACGACTGGGCCGATGGATTTTCAACAGCAAGAGTCTCAACAACCATCATCCATGCCAGATCCGTCTCTAGAAGAGATGATGAAGCAATTACTTGCGAATCAACAGAAGACGGATTTAGACATGAGGAATCAATGGGGACAAGTGCAATCATTGCAAACCCAGGTCAATCAATTGATGATAGCAATTAACCGCCTAGAATCCCAAGTCCAAGAAAGACTCTCAAATTATGAAGAATTGCCCTCACAAACCATCGTCGACCTTGAAGAAAATGAGAGTGCAATTATTCTGACAAGTGACATGGAGCTACAAGAGTCTCAAGAAAATGGATCTAAAAATGCAATTGAAAAAAAAAGTTGAAGTGCAAGAAATGAGACCCCAACATCAACTTGTTCAAGTGAATGAATCCAGTGAACAATTTCCAAATGCGGTGACATCTTCTCCATTCCTTAATCAATATTTTCCTGACTTCTATTCTTCAATTCTTGTTATTGAGATTGATTTTATTATACCAGAAAATTTTAAATTTCATGACAGGAATAAGTTAAGAGCGGTAATGGAAAAATATGTTGAACCAATAAATGCGCGTGATGGAGGAGTGAGTGAAGAATCCAGATTATTGTTAACCGGTTTGGCGCCATCTACTAGTTCATGGAAACCCGTAACTCGTGTGTCCAAGAATTACTCTATTTACGAGGGCTATCAGGACCATATAGAGGATGAAGCATTAAGACGAGGTACAAGATTTTATCCTTCCTGAACAAATATAACAATGTCTAACTAAAGACATAAAAGAAAGGCGCTTTTTGGGAGGCAACCCAAATATTGGTTTTATTGTTTTTCGTTGTTCAATTCTTTCGTTTTGTTGTTTCTCATTTGGGTAGTAATCGGTCTTGATATTTTTCTTCACTGTGACCAGGAAGTGCAATCTTGGCCAGCCTATGCAGTGTTTGTGACTCCTAAGATCAGTGGATGTTTACCAATCTTGGCGTGCCCACGCGGTGTTTGTGACTGTTGAGGTCAGTGGACGTTTACCAATCTTGGCGTGCCCACGCGGTGTTTGATGACCCGAAAATGAATTAAAAAAAAAATTTTTTTAAAATTCACATTGAAAAAAAAATTTTTTTAAAATTAAAAAAAAAACATTTTTTTTCTTTTCTTTTCTTCAAAAATTCAAATTTTTGAAAATTTAAATTCGGAAAAAAATTTGGAAAAAGCATTGAAAAAAAAAAATCCAAAAATTATTTTTTTTTCTCTTTTTCTTTTTTCTTTCTTTCTTTCTCTTTTTCTTTTTCTTTCTTTCTTTCTTCTTTCTTTCTTTTCTTTTCTTCCCGCTGCCCTGCTTCCCTTTTCTTTTATTTCTTCTTTTGGCTGCCCTCCATCCTCCGCCACCTACCTCGAATCACCCCCACCAGCATGCCGCGCCGCTCCTACCTTGCCCGCCACCAGCTCGCCATCCCCAGGCCGCTACCCACGCTCATCTCTCTCTCTCCGCGCACCACCGAGCGCGACAGCCCACACAGCGGCGAGCTCACTCCGCGCGTCTCCGCCACCACCACGCGACCACCACCAGCTTGCCACCCTCTCGGCCACCTCAGCTCAAGCTCCACTCCAGCGCGCCTCGCCGTCTGAAGCCTCCGCCGCCAGATCTTTCTCCCTCCCATGTAGCTCACGCTCCACCAACGCCACAAGCAGCCACGCGCCTCCCTCTCTCATCATCGCGAGCTCACGGCCGCACACCGACAGCCGCACACCACCAGCAGCTCCACCCCCTCCACGAGCTCACTCCGCGCGCATCTCTCTTTCTCCTCCATCAGCACGTCACCACCTGTCAAAAATTGACAGGTGGAGGTCTAGGACACCTAGGACTTCTCCGCTTCCCCCTACCCAAGGGGCTGACGAATGGCACCAGCTCCAGATGCAAGTTGAGAGACTAGGGACTCGGATGACCCACATTGACGTCAACCTGCATAACATGGCACAGGATTTGGCAGCATTTATGCACCATGCAGGCCTTGATCCTCAATTTCCACCTGAACAGCCCCTGTTTTGATGACTTCAGGGAAGTACCGTTGCCCTTCTCTTTCCTTCTGCTTTTACATTATCACATTGAGGGCAATGTGTGAATTAGGTGTGGGGGGGATCGTTGTGGCGCTAGTATTTTTGTTTTTAGTTTCTAGGGGTTTTTCCTTTATTTTTTTGTCCATCTTTCGTTTATTTTCTTTTCTTTTTTTTCTAGTGGTCAGTCCTTAAATGAATACCAAGTTTTGATGCTAGATTGTTGTTTCTAATTCTACTATTGCCAAGTTTTAGTAATAAAAGGGTATCAAGTTAATGGGGTTTAAGTTCAGGAACATCTCTTTCTGGTGAATATCAGTAATTGCTTGATTTTTCTAATTTTTGGTTAACTTTTCTAGGCATAGGGAATGATTGTTGGCATTTTTCATGTGAATTGGTCCAATTATTAATTTTAGTTCTCCATGTTTGAAAATTTGAGGCTGCTGCTGTTATTCTTGTGTTATTTTTAGATATCGTGCTATCTAGTTGTAAATAAGAGTTGACTGTACTCCGCTAGTGATTACTACTAAGTAACCGGGAATCTTCAACTAAAGTGTCGATTCTCGCATCAAAAGGTAGCAGTAACTATGAGTGCGTGGTCCTGTAGCGATTGGAGCTGAGTAACCGGGCTCCTCCATCTGGCAAATGTTGGAGTTCGCGTCAAAAGGCTCTAAGGGCTATAGACTAAGTCTTTTGTTACTCAAAAAAAAAAAAAAAAAAAAAAACAAAAACAAAAACAAAAAAAAGAAGTAAAGTAAAGATTGTGTTAGTATGTGAATAAGTCAGCTTGCCGGTTTGTGATCTTAATGGCGAGATTTTGGTTAATAGTTGGACCATTTGCTGATAAATGTGAGCAACCATTCCTTTTTCTTAAATTAGTTTGCTTTAAATTGGAGGAGTTGGTGGTTTAGAGGCTAACCGGGGTGATTTTTCTTGGATGTTGATCTGTGATGCTTGATATTTGTTTTTCTTGGGTATCTTGGCAATACGGTAGTTGGAGCAATAGCCATTGTCGAATTTTTGGTGTTCAATTGCTGTCCCCATGCTTGAGAGCAAGCATGATTTAGGTGTGGGGGGAATTGATAGGGTATTATTTGTTGGCAATTTTATTAGTAATTTCCCCTTGTCCCTACCAAATATTGTGTTTAATATTGTTAATAATATACTTATATTTGGTATTTGGACCTATCTACAGGAAGTGGAACTGACAAATGCTAATAAGGAGATTTTACTGGGAAAAATCCTTCACACACTAGAGCCTCCAGCGGATTTACGAGTTAGGCCCACATGGTGCTGCAAGAGAACAAAGATTTCGGTTGCTGATGGGAGTCTTTGATGAGCAATAGGAAACAAAAGGAGAAAATTTCGGCAGAGAGCCTCACTTTTGTACATGGGCTCCCAATTTGTTGGGGGGACCACTAGAGATAGCATTAGACTTTCTTTTGGCTTTAAAAAGGGAGAAACGTACAGAGGGTTGGGAGCTTAGTTTTAGAGACAATTTAGTTTTCTTTCTTTTCCTTATTCAGGTTTTTTCTTTGGTTCGTATGTACGCCAGAAGTATTGTGACAATCTTGCGTGGGTTCTCCTCAATAGGGATGAACTAAATCCCTTCTTCTAGTCAAGAACAACGGAGGATTTGGTTCGACTTAAATTGTGAGATCTAATCGATTTTAGCTTTCCTATTATTTTCTGGTATCCGTATATTTTCTGCTTTATTTTCTTATGGTTATTGTATTATTCAATTGTCCTGGGCCTGGATGTTAGATTAATTCAATAACCTAGAGCCAATTAGAATAATTAAATCCGTAATTGTTTGATTGTTCTAAATTAGTGGTATCTGGCATAGTCAGGATTATGTCAGGGAAATATACGGGCTAATTCGTAGACAACCCTCGTAGCGTGTTGTTTGGTTAGAACAGGGTTTCTCTAAATCTTAAGGCAATTGTGAAATTTAATTCTATGGTCGTACCTAGGATTATTTTGCAATTAGGGCAATAGCTAACGGTCGTACCTTAGCTATCGATAATTACGGAGGAATTGATTGTCATCATTTGTTTGACAATTATAACTTGTTTATCAGTTTATATGTGGAATATTCTTGCATCGATGATCAATTAGAAGAACCATTTCCGAAGTTGCTTCTTGACTAGAGTTGTCTAATACTGTTTGAGTTTCTATAGTTTGCTATTTAATTTTTATTTAATTATAATATTTGATTAGTATAATTTATTGTTAATTTTCCTAAAATCCCCCATTGTTAATTTGAACTATAAAAGAGATAAATATCCCTAGTCCCTGTGGATTCGACCCTGCTTATCACTATCTACAGAAATTATATTTTGTTTGAGCAGGTATTTATTATTGCACAGGTTCGACACCCTGTCAAGCAATGCCATCAATAAGATTGTGATATAAAAAAAGGCAGCAAATATTTCTATCTTACTAGGCTTTATCTTTCTTTATTTCTTCAAACTTCATAAAAGCTGATTATATAAAGTTTTAAGTCTGAAGACCGAGGCAATAATACAGTAATGGAGAGGGGCTGATGCATCTGGACCATTCATGGTAGGGATTAGTTCAACCTTTAATGTTTGAAGTTTATATACTGATTATCATTTTGCAGCTTCAAATAGAACCCTAAATTATTGAGTAAAACATAGACTTTTACTCGTAAGAACTAATCATTGTTTTCTATTATTGAGAAGATATTATATAGATCCATATTGTTCCAATACTTGCATCAATAATGTCTGAAACCTTGCTATTTCGTACGAATTAGCAATTTTAAACATCCAAAATAGAAGTTAGAGGTTCAATTTGACATTGATTGGTAATTTTTCGAGTGCATATTATTCAGAACAAAAGTTTAGTGCAAAGTGAGAATCGTTAAAAGCATTAAATGCAAAGTGGAATATGCTCTTGGTGGCACTATTAATTCAAACAACCTACTAAATAACTCGAACTCTGTGGTTTCCAGAAGTGGAGTTTATCAAGTTTTCTTTTTCGTATCTTCTAGCATTAGTATAGTATGAATTTGATGGTTTTCTATTGGAAACCAGTTGCTTGTCAAACAATTCGTAGAGATATAATTGATCCTTATTCTGTGTACATTTTCCGTAACAATGATTTCTTTTTCTGGTAACCAACAAATTGATCCTTTTTTCTTCTTTGGTTACCATGGAAGCGCAGGAACATCTATGTTTAGCCTGTTCGTGTAATGCACAAAATATGGAATGCTTATACAAGCTTTCAAAGCTTGGATCAGTTGTAATTATTTTTATTTATTTTTATTTAACAAGGATAGTGTATACAAATTTGTACTATGAAATAAACCTCTAAAGCCATTTTAATTTTTCCATAGTAACTACATTGAAACTAGTTATTTCATAGAATTTATGTATGTAATAATGGGATGTGACTATATGGAGCAACAATTCTTAAATTTTTTAAAGAAACAATCAATTTATAAAGCTTAAAGTAAAACAAGTCCGAATTGAGCAATGGTTAAATTTTTACGCTTTTGCGGTATCGGTGCAGCGACCCTTTGCTATGGACAATACCATAGTGGTCCTTCTCAATTCCAATATGAGTACGAAATAGTCCAAAAATAATAAAGTTGTCAATGAAAACTTCTTTACTTTACTAAACACAAGATGACTTTATGATAATTCCAACAATTTCTCTTTTACCTTGCTGGTCTTCTGTTTCTTGCTCTGTTTGTTTGTTAAACAATTCAGTATCTCATTTCTCTTCTTCGCTATCCTACAAAAAATAAAATAAAATAAAATAAAAGAAGAGTAAATTTGAGGGAAGAAAGACCTGCCTGCCCTGGACAAGGTGAGATTTGTTTCTTCGTTATCTGTACTAATATTTGAGAGCGATATTGAGGAAAATCGCTGCATAAGACTAGACAAGCATTTGAGAACGAGATCCTTTGTATTTTTGTTAAGAGTTGCAAAAGGCCATCCATGTTGAAAGCGTACAAAATTTTGATCAACTCCAATTAAAGTACTTGGAATGACTGGGGAAACTAATGCGGATTTCATATTTGTAATACAAAGCAAAAACAACGTTGGTTATCGAAATGACCCCAACAGAAAATGTTACAAGAATGCATTTTTCTGCAATCATGAGAGATTGTCATATCAAATTTCCCAAATAAAATGTTGATGACAGAGTCAACTTAATTTTATCAATTCCCTTTTGTCATTAGTTCAAGATAAATTTGGATTTTGGCTGAAGCCAATTCTACCTAGTTGAGTAATTGATTATCACTGTCTGGGGTCCACCTTGATGCCAATTCCACCTAGTTGAATACTCGATTATCTCAATACTCTTCATCACCTTCTCACTCACCAGAAACAAATAAGAAAAGCAAAAGCAATTTTCAGGAAAGAAATACTTGCCAGCTCTGCAGTTAGTGAGATTTGTCTCCCTTAAAATTTGAGAGTGAAACTGACGAAAATCCCTGCATAAGCGATGGAGATGGCCTCCACTTGCAGCATTGATCGTGTCTTCCTTGATCTAGAGTTGCTTCTGAACAGCTCCCGAGACCGGCATGTTCCTTTCGATGCAATCAAACACATGCAATTTCTCAAAACATTTCTTATGTGTGCAAGAAAGTGGAGCCAAAGCAATGATTTGTACTTGGAATCTGACAATGTTGTGAAGAAGGTGAGTCTTCCATCTTTCTTATCTTGCATCGAAGACACCTTTCACGAATATGAGAAGGACATTCACTCTCTTTCCCATAGATCAGAAACGGATAAACAAGAAATTGAGAATTATACTATTGGTAGTTATTATAGCATGTTCAGGGAACTTGAGAAACAGATCAAATCACTGAAGCAAGAAATCATCAAAATTTACTTTGCTTTGGCAAGCAACAGGTCATTTCAATCAAATTCTTGTATGACAGATGACGAGCTAATGGAATTCATAGACCTCATCCTACAAAATCTAGCAGATTTGACGAATGGCTATATGGCTATATGTAAAATTAGTGAATCGTATATTTCTGCTGCTTTGACTTTGAGTGCTCAAGTCCAAGCCCTTGAAGCAAAGCTGACATTCTTGAAAAGCTTCATTCCCTTTGCCAAAATGCGAGGAACCGCAGATATTCCTGCCTTGCTATTGTCTCACTTTGAAGTGGTGGCTTTGAAAGCAGCACGCCTCTCTTACATGTGTTTTTTTTGGGATGATGCTGAGGCAATGCACAATCCTGAGCTCTACTCCATGGTATATGAACAACAACAGAAGATCAGAGCTGTTGATTTTCATGTCTACGAGATTTATAAGGAAGTACTTGGAGCTTCAAACTCCTCAACATCATTACATACAGCAGAGATGGATGAGCAGATATTGAACAACTTCAATGATTCTCTTATAAGTTGTCTTTGGGAGCTGTTATGCTACAGTTCAAGTTTTATGGATTCTGTGAAAGATGAAATGCACATACTCTATGCAGGACTGAGATTTTTGAGAAGGATTTTAAGGAAGCATCAGGAGAAAATGGATGAACAAAATGAAAAAATTGGAGCCCTCCTTAGTGAGGCAGGGATTATAATTTGCTCGCTTTCGCTAAACAGAGTGCAAGGAGAAGAAGTTGGCTTCTCAGAATCCACAGAGGCTCTTGATTGTATTCATATGCTGGCTAATACCAACATCCATATCAAGCATTTTAAGGATCAGATCAGTGGCTCAAGCATTATAGGGAGCCATCCAAATCCCTCACATAGCTTAACAGTACAAGAAGTTTGCAAGCCTTTGAAGCACATGCCATCGAAAGGAAAAGTACCAATCACACATGAAGACATGGTTGATCTTGATGACGAGGTAGAAAAGTTAATTGAACGACTTGTCAGCGGACCAGAACAGGTGGAAATTGTTCCCATTGTGGGAATGGCTGGGCTTGGTAAAACAACTTTAGCCAAAAAAGTTTACAATCATCGTTCAGTTATCTATAACTTCCACATTCGTCTTTGGTGTACTGTTTCCCAAGAATTTAACATGAAAAGCTTGTTAATACAAATTTTGTGCCCTGATGGGAAACAGTCTAACATGGATGAAGAGCTTAAAAACTTTAATGAACATGAATTGCTTCAACAGCTCTATCAAAGGCTGAAGACGAAGAGGTATCTTGTTGTTTTTGATGATGTCTGGGACTTCAGGGCATGGAATGAGTTGAGATATTCATTCCCAAATGATAAGAATAGAAGTAGAATCCTCTTCACCAGTCGATTTTCTAATGTGGCCTCACAGGTTCAATATGCGGGCAAACCTCACAATCTTCGCCCACTCAGTGAGAAAGAAAGTTTTGAATTGCTGCTGAAGAAGGTATTTGGAAAAGAAGATTGTCCTCAAGCATTGCATGGAATCGGAATGGAGATTGCCAAAAAGTGTATGGGATTGCCACTTGCAGTTGTTGTTGTAGCTGGAGTCCTGGCAACTATAGAGCATGATATTTTGGTTTGGGAAGAATTTGCTAGAAGTTTAACTTCGACCATGGTGTCTAGTGCAGACCAGTGCAAAAAGTCATTGGAGCTCAGTTACGAGCATTTACCATATCACTTGAAGGATTGCCTGCTGTATTTTGCCTCATTTCGAGAAGATGAAAAAATTGGTGCCAAGAAGTTGATGCGTCTATGGATTGCAGAAGGGTTTGTGGAAAAAATTGAAGGAAAGAGATCAGAAGACATTGCAGAAGAATATTTGATGGACCTAATTGGTCGAAACTTAGTTATGGTAAGTAAAAGCAGATCCATTGGTGGAGTCAAAACTTGTTACATTCACGATTTGATATTTGAGTTCTGTAAGGCCGAGGCAAAAGAAAAGAAGTTTCTTCAGGTCCTGCGAGGATATGATGAGCTTTCTACCTTTAATGAACCTCCCTTCCTACATCGGTTATCCATTTGCTCCAGTGGAGAAGATTTTATAAAGGCAAGGCTATTTTGTCCACATTTATCTAGTCTGCTCTTATTTGGTCAGCAGGTTCAATTATATGAGTTTGAGCTGCTTAATATCTCCTCCCTTTTTTGCATCTATAAACATCTTGAAGTCCTGAATTTACAGTGCATTAACCTAATGCTTAAGGAGCTTCCGACTGAAGTCGAATCACTTCTTTCTTTGAGGTACTTAGCCCTTACATCTTGGAACTTGACACTCGTTCCACCGTGTATAGCCAAGCTCTCAAATCTGGAAACCTTTCATCTAATTTCTGGTCGGAGGGTTTCATTGCCAGATAGCATCTGGAACATGAAGAAGCTGGTGCATGTAAATGTAAAGGATTCCATTGTAATTCGTCTTTCTTCGAATGACAACGTTCTCGAAAACCTCTCCACTTTACCTAATTTAGGCACGTTCTCCGGTCTGCTTCTTTCTTCTGATCAAGAAGCAGAGAACATATTGAGAAGGATTCCCAACATTCGCGGACTCAAAATTAATCTGATTGGAAACAGAGTATGCTGCAACATGAGTCATCTAGAATGTCTAGAATCACTTACCTTAAATCTGATTCACTTCTCAGGTCCGTCGGATCATGTTGAGCTTTCTTTGCCCATGAATTTAAAAAAGTTGTGTCTTGCCTGGATGGATCTTGCCTGTAGTCAAATGTCATTGATTGAACAACTTCCTAATCTTGAGGTCTTCAAATTAGAACAGGTTTGGCTCAAAAGATGGAAGCTAATGGAAGGAGGATTCCCCAAACTCAGGGTCTTGACTTTGGTAGGTGTAAAGGTTGCGGAGTGGACAGAGACAGACTCTGACAGTGATGATTATTTCCCGTGTCTTCAGCAATTAAAACTCCGTAGAATTTTTTATTTGGAAATGATGCCTTCGTGCTTAGAGCGTATATCAACTCTTCAAACAATTATAGTGCTATATTGCGGAGATGGTGTTGAATCTTTGGCACGGGAAATTGAAGCAGCACAGAAAAATTATGGAAATGAGAATCTGGAGATCATCATGGAGAATTCGGGGATCGGCTTCTATTGATGGGCGTCAGCTGGTCCAATGTCAGGTAATTTTGGTCATTACCAATAATTAGCTTGCACAAACAAGCATGCATTTTTGTTTTAAACGAAATTAATTGATATCCTCTTATTTCTCTATTTATATATTTATTTTTGGTAGCTTTGTACTTTTTTCAACTTTCAGTTGCCTATAATGCATGCATGAGTACATTGAAATTGATGAACAAATAACTAATGATTGCTCTTTTTTTTTCTTCCTTCTTTTCTTTTTCTTTAATGATATCAGCAGGGATTGCTACATTTATTTTTGCCTCTTGAGATTGAAACTGCTCATCTATGTATTCTGGCTTTCTCTGGCCCTTTTGTGGAAGATGGAGATAGAAGTTGAATGGATGGCCCTTTTGTGGAAGATAGTGGAAACAATCAATGAGGTCTGTACGCCGTGCACCATTTTATCAATCTCTACAGCAGCATGAAAATTTAAAATTTATGCCTCATTGAAATCCTTTGCTGTTGGTGTGGAAGAACAAGACAGTTGAAGAAGCAAATTTGCGCTTGAATTTTTCTTAATTTTTGTGTTGCTGAATTTAGTACTTCTTGTGTGCTATTCCTGTTCAAAATGTGTCAAGAAACTCTGCCTTTTTTTTTTTTTTTTTCCTTTTTGAGGTTGAAACTCCATCATTTTGACACAGCAGATTAACAATTTATGTTCGAGCTTATGACTTGATAGGTTGCAATTTTATCATTTATTTTATTATTAATTTTTCCTATTATCTGACCTTATGTGGATTAATTGCTAGATTCTACTCACTTTTCGTAATTTATATTTATTTCAGGGAGTAGAACAAAAAGATCACAATAAAGGCCAATTTGATAGTTATCGGGAAAGAGTTCACATAGCAGGCAATCGAGGGTATTTTTGGAACAAGGAGATGCAAGACCTTTTTGGTAATTTTGACCGAACACAGCAACTAGAAAAAGGGCAAAGAAAGCAAACCTGGGGGAGCTTCTTCTTCCCCTTGAGGGGAAGCTGCCGCACAGGAGAGAGGAGGCAATACTTTGGAGTTTTTAGCTTTTGACCTTTCTTCTTCATTTGGAGTGAAGACACTTGGTAGCATAGAGTTTGACTTTTCCTTCTTTTGCTTTTTGGTAGTAGTTCTTCTCCGTGAGCCATAGGAAGACTAGCAATTACTTTTCTATAGCTTGCTTTTTCTCGTTGAGTTGGACGACGGCCGCGGCTCTCTTTACAATTTCTTGTGGGCTTAGTTCATCAAATATGAACTAATTCCCTCACTCTAGTCAAGGGACAACGGATGCTTTGGGTCATCTAAAATTGTGAGATCGATTTAATTTTATCTTTTCTTTTTATTTATTGGTATTCGCATATTCCCTGGTTACAGTGCTTATGATTGTTTAATTGATTGTTTGTTTTGGATCCGGATAATTAGTTAATTTGATAATCTATTGTCAATTGGGACGTTAAATCCGTAATTGTTTAATTGTCTCAAAATAGTGATAACTGGCATGATTGGGTTTGTGCCAGGGGAATACGCGGGCTAATCTAAAATAACCCTGGTAGTGCGTTATTTGGTTAGAATAGGGCTCCTCTAATACGTAAGGCAATTGGGGAATTAAATTTTATGGGCGTACCTAGGATTATTTCTCAATTAGAGCAGTGATTAACGGGCGTACCTTGATCACCGACACAGTAAGGAGGGGTTGACTGTCATCGCTTGTTTGGTAGTTATAACCTATTTATTGATAAATAATTAGAATTGGCTTTGCATCGATGATCAATTAGGTGAACCATTGCTGAAGTTATTTCTTGGCTAGATCCTTAATTATTACTCATTTGATTTTAATATTTTGTTATTTAATTTTTAGTAGTTCCTTAGATTTTATTTGGATTTCTTTGAGTGTCACCTTCTACACAAAAACACCCCCTTGTCACTGAGAATTCGAAAAGAAACAATTACTCCCAGTCCCTGTGGATTCGACCCTACTTACCGCTATCTACAGAAATTATTTTTAGTTTGAGCAGGTTTTATTATTGCACAGGCTTCGGCACCTGTCAATTTTTGGCGCCGTTGCCGGGGACTGGTGCCAGATTAATTTGTTTCTTTTTGAGTTTATCTTGTTTTCATTTTTTAATTTATTTTTCTCTTATTTTTCTCTTATTATTATTTTTTTTTATGGCTGCTAACATTCCATATTTCGATGATAGACTGGATTTTGTTCCTGAATGGGGTTATGAGACTCATGTTTTTCCTAATGATCAATGAGCTGTTGCAAATTGTGGAACTTATTTTGTCTCAGGTTATTCAACTGACACATGCCCCGTATTTCAAGATAATTTAAGTTCTCCACTTGATACTTTTGGAGATTTTCCACCCCAATATCAAACGCAGTATGACCCTTATTCAAACGGGTATGATCAAGAATGGTGGGATAATTTCAATTTTAATTATGCGACGGGGCCAATGGATTTTCAACAGCAAGAGTCTCAGCAATCATCCTCCGTGCCAGGTATGTCTCTTGAAGAAATGATAGGTTTACTAATTGCTAATTCAAATCGATTTCATCAGGAGACACAAGCGAGCCTAAATCGATTTCATCAGAAGACATAAGCGAGCCTTCGCGACCTGGCGGATCAAATGCGTCAATTGACATCCAGGATAGATCGATTGGCTTCTCAAATGGAAGAATTGCCCGCACAAACCAATATCAATCTTGAGGAAGATGAGAGTGCAATTGTCCGGCCAAATGACATGGAACTGCAAGAGTTTCAAGAAAACGGATTTAAAGATGCAGTTGAAAAGGAAGCTGAAGTGCAAGAAATGAGACTCCAAGATCAACTCGTTCAAGTGAATGAATCCAGTGAACAATCTCCAAATGCGGTGACATCTTCTCCACTCCTTAATCAATATTTTCCTGACTCCTATTCTTCAACTCCTGTTACTGAAATTGATTTTATTATACCAGAAAATTTAAAATTTCATGACAGGAATAAGTTAAGAGTGGAGATGGCAAAATATCTTGAACCAATGAATGCAAGTGAGAGAGGAGTGAATGGAGAATGTAAATTATCATCGACTCGTTTGGCGCCATTCACTAGTCCATGGAAGCCCGTAGCTCGTATGCTCAAGGATTATTCTATTTACGAGGGTTATCAGGACTATATAGAGGATGAAGCAGTAAGACGAGCCACAAGATTTTATCCTCCATGAGCAAAACATGATAATGTCTAGCCAAAGACATTAAAGAAAGGCGCTCCTTGGGAGGCAACCCAATTGTTCCTTTTAATTGTTTGTTCATTTTCGTGTGGTAGTTTAGATGTGCTCTCCTTGAATTCGACTGATTTTGGGTTTCAGTTTTCGTTTTTGCTGATTTATAGGTGCCCTTCAGTCATGACGCGCCCGCGTGGTGACGTGCATGAAGCTCACGATCAGAAACTTCTGGGAGCTCTCTTGCCCTCATGACGCGCCCGCGTGGTGATGTGCAGGAAGCTCACGACCAGAAACTTCTGGGAGCTCTCTTGCTCTCTTGACGTGCCCGCGTCACGTTCGCGGGAAAGGTAAGTATTCAAAGAAACTCAAGAACGATTATTGATTTCCTGTTAATCACTACTTTTGAATTTCAAAAATAAATTTTGTCAATAATAAAAAAAAAAGAGATGATATATGAAAAAAAAAGAGGGGAGTCTTTCCCTGAAAAAAAAAATCTAAAAATGAAAAAAAATGAAAAAAAAAGAAAAAAAAAAAGAAAAATTTCCCTTTTTCACCGAACCTCAGTTTTCCAAAAAAAAAAAAAAAATTCCCTTGCTTTCTTTCTCTTTTCTTTCTTTCTTCTCCTCTGTTTTGCTCTGTCCGCCGCCCGTACCAACTGCCATCTCCAACTCCACCGCGCGCCACCTTCTTCCTCGACCAGACCGCGCGCCGCCATTCCTCCTTGGCCGCGCCAAAGCCACGGCCGCCGTTGACTGCCACCTGGGATCCACAGCAGCCCGCGTCTCTCTTCCCCTCTCTCTCTCTCCGCTGCTGTCCACCACCAGATCGGCTCCACGGCTGAAGCTCCATCGGCCATCGTGCACCCACTCCAGCGCCGCCACCCTCGCGCGCAGCTCCTCTCGAACAGCCCACGCCCACCAAGCAGAGCAGCCCAGCTCGATCCGCTGGCCTCTCCTCTACCAGCGATGACCAGTTCACAGCCGCCGCGGCCTGCTCCTCTTCTTCTGTCGGCCACCCACGCACCACGCGAAGCCACCATCAGACTCCACCAGAACTTTTGTTTGGCCACTATCTTCGGTAGAGGTACTAGCCATCTTACACTAATTGGGTTTATTCCTTGGTCGAATGGCATTCCATTGCTTGGGAGATTCACTGCTATTGTAGTGGTATCCAATTGCCAAGTTAAAGGTCAACGGTGCTTATTGGGTTGATTTGCATTTTTAATTTCCTTGAGTTTTTTTTTTTTTTTTTATTTAGCCGAGTTCATTGGTCCTACTATTGCCTGTTGAATTGGGTAGCTTAGGCGCTTGGTTTGATTGTCAAATCTCTACACTGTCATTGTTACAATTGCCAGTCTGGAGTTAGGACCTTATCTGGCCAACTGGAGCCAGTGCTTAATTGCCAATTTGCCGATTGTCTGTTGCTAATTGAGAGGTATCTCGGCTAGTGTTGTGCTTGTTGAATTGGGGAGTTTCTATGACACCTGCTTGGCTTATTCATGTTGAGTGTATTTAATTGAAGTTTCTACTGTGATTTCGGTTGAGTTATCTCTAAATTACCTGTTGACTTGGGAAACCTGTGCCACTTGCTTTGCTTGTTGAGGTTGGGTACATTCAGTTGAATTGTTGGGCTGCATTGATTCTACATTTGAGTAAATTAGGACCACTACTGATTATTGATTGCAATCGTTGCTTTGTTGAAAAATTGGTATAGACCTTGGGTGCCTCACATGTACATTCTGTTGATTGGGTTTGCCATTTAAGTTGCTTCAGTATCTGTGGAGTGCACCAGTGGTACTGGTTGGGGTATTTTGACTAATATTTGTTCTTTCTAATGGGTTGGCTGCCTGATTAAAAAGGAAAAACTTGTGATTGTGTGGTTATTGTCTAATTTCTATACTGCTATTGCTGGAATTGCCGCTTCTGAGTTGAAAATTAATTATCCACTTGGAGACTTTGTTGAGATTTTGGGTGGACAGAGTTGTGCATTTGCTGGTTGAATTGAGTTATGATGTCTCAGAACTTGGGCATGTACTTCACCACGTTGGTTTCCCTCCGCAGCTGCCAAATATCCTTAGCCACTCGAGAGGGAAGTTTCGTTGTCCTTTTCACTTTAATTGCTTTATTTCCTCCATTGAGGACAATGTAGGATCTAGGTGTGGGGGGAGGGACAGCTATGCCAGTTTTTAGTTTTCAGTTGTCCTTCTTTTATTTCTAGTTTGTCATTTGTCTAATCTTCGTTTACTTTTTTTTAATGAATACCAAAGTTCGATGTTGGATTGTTGATTCTAATTCTGCTCTTGCCAAGTTTTAATGATAAAAGCGTATTGAGTTGATGTGGTTGAGTCCAAAAACTTCTCTTTGGTGAATATCGATGATTGTTTTACTCTTATAATTTTTGGTTAACTTTCCTAGGCATAGGGAGTGATTATTGGCATTTTCATGTGAATTGGTCCGGTTATTAACTTTAGTTCTCCATATTTGAAAATGAGGCTAGCTGATGCAAGTTTTCTTTTGGTTTTTGTGTTATATTGAGTTTTTGTGATTATTTGGCTGTGAATAAGCGTTGACTGTACTCCGCTAGTATTTACTACCGAGTAACCGGGGGTCTTCACCAAAAGTGTCGATTCTCGCGTCAAAAAGTAGTAATTGCTATGAGTACGTGGTCATGTGGCGATAGAAGCTGAGTAACCGGGCTCCTTCATCTGGCCAATGTTGGAGTTCGCGTCAAAAGGCTCTAATGACTAGCGACTAAATCTTTTGTTACTATTGAAAAAAGAAAGGAAAAAATCAAAAAATCAAAAAAAATCAAAAAAAAAAGAGAAAAGTAGAAAAATGTGAAAAAAAAAAGTGAATGTTGTGTTAGTGTACAATAAAAGTCAGCTTGCCGATTTATGGATTTAATGTTGAGATTTTGGTTAATAGTTGGACCATTTGCTGATAAATGTTGTGTGTCATTCCTTTTTCTTAGATTAGTTAACCTGAAATTAGAGAAGTTTATGGTTTAGAAGCTAACCGGAGTGATGTTTCTTGGACTTGACCATTGATGCTTGATTATTATTTTTCTTGGTATCTTGGCAATTTAGTGGATAGAGCAATAGCCGCTATCAAATATTGGTGTTTGTTTGCTGTTCTCATGCTTGAGGACAAGCATGGTTTAGGTGTGGGGGAAATTGATAGGTTGCAATTTTATCATTTATTTTATTATTAATTTTTCCTATTATCTGACCTTATGTGGATTAATTGCTAGATTCTACTCACTTTTCATAATTTATATTTATTTCAGGGAGTAGAACAAAAAGATCACAATAAAGGCCAATTTGATAGTTATCGGGAAAGAGTTCACATAGCAGGCAATCGAGGGTATTTTTGGAACAAGGAGATGCAAGACTTTTTTGGTAATTTTGACCGAACACAGCAACTAGAAAAAGGGCAAAGAAAGCAAACCTGGGGGAGCTTCTTCTTCCCCATGAGGGGAAGCTGCCGCACAGGAGAGAGGAGGCAATACTTTGGAGTTTTTAGCTTTTGACCTCTTCTTCATTTGGAGTGAAGACACTTGGTAGCATAGAGTTTGACTTTTCCTTCTTTTGCTTTTTGGTAGTAGTTCTTCTCCGTGAGCCATAGGAAGACTAGCAATTACTTTTCTATAGCTTGCTTTTTCTCGTTGAGTTGGACGACGGCCGCGGCTCTCTTTACAATTTCTTGTGGGCTTAGTTCATCAAATATGAACTAATTCCCTCACTCTAGTCAAGGGACAACGGATGCTTTGGGTCATCTAAAATTGTGAGATCGATTTAATTTTATCTTTTCTTTTTATTTATTGGTATTCGCATATTCCCTGGTTACAGTGCTTATGATTGTTTAATTGATTGTTTGTTTTGGATCCGGATAATTAGTTAATTTGATAATCTATTGTCAATTGGGACGTTAAATCCGTAATTGTTTAATTGTCTCAAAATAGTGATAACTGGCATGATTGGGTTTGTGCCAGGGGAATACGCGGGCTAATCTAAAATAACCCTGGTAGTGCGTTATTTGGTTAGAATAGGGCTCCTCTAATACGTAAGGCAATTGGGGAATTAAATTTTATGGGCGTACCTAGGATTATTTCTCAATTAGAGCAGTGATTAACGGGCGTACCTTGATCACCGACACAGTAAGGAGGGGTTGACTGCCATCGCTTGTTTGGTAGTTATAACCTATTTATTGATAAATAATTAGAATTGGCTTTGCATCGATGATCAATTAGGTGAACCATTGCTGAAGTTATTTCTTGGCTAGATCCTTAATTATTACTCATTTGATTTTAATATTTTGTTATTTAATTTTTAGTAGTTCCTTAGATTTTATTTGGATTTCTTTGAGTGTCACCTTCTACACAAAAACACCCCCTTGTCACTGAGAATTCGAAAAGAAACAATTACTCCCAGTCCCTGTGGATTCGACCCTGCTTACCGCTATCTACAGAAATTATTTTTAGTTTGAGCAGGTTTTATTATTGTACAGGTTTCGACAACCTGTCATGACTTTTGGAAGAATGAGACGGCGCAATTTGGAAATTAACAGCCGACTTTAGATCCACAAATTCATGCCTATAAAGGTAAAAATTGCAATTGGGATCACCAAAGGCAATGCGTGGCTTAATCGAGATAGAGTTCTAGTCCATTGCAGGATTGGTTGAAGATATATACTGCCTAGTCATAATTTTGAACCCAGGATATCCACCTTTGGAATTTCCTAAATTTCCAAAATTGAGTAGCCATTGAATTTTGAATTGTTTAACTCCAATTTCAAAAAATTCCCAACATAGTCCCAATTTTCTTTGCTTCTTGCTCTTTCTGTTTGTTCAATAATTGAATATGTCAGTTCTCTTCCTCACTTTCCAAATAATAATAATAGTAATAACAATTTTCTTGAGCCGCACCATGCTATCAAGTTAGTGGATCAGCAATGCAGCATAATGGTTTAACAACTATCCCGTATGAGCGAACAATTTGCTGTTAGTGTGGAAGAAAAAAACAGCTGAAGAAGCAAATGTGTGCATGGATATTGTATTGATTTGGTGTTGATTATTTTAGCAATTGTTGTGTGCTACTTCTTTCAAACTTTGTTCCAATTTGCTGAAAAGGGACAACTTCAAAATGGTTGATTTGTTGTCGTCAAGAAACCCTGTAGCTCTCGGTTTTTTTTTTTTTTTTTTTTTGTATTTTTTTAGGAGGTAGAAACTCCATAAATCACACGACTTGCATTAATCAATTTATGCCTCATCTAGTGACTCTTGGAAGCATGAGACCACAGCAAATTTGGTACCACTAATACGATTCAGCTAGAAGATTAACAGCAAACCTTTGGTCTACAAATACATGTCATATGGAAACCTCTATGATCTTCTTTTTCCTGCCCAGAATGGTTATGTAAAGGGCATACGATGATCCAGAAAGTTTTGCACTTGTGATTTCAAAAGGGCTTGCTTGGCTTCATCAGGTTAGAGTAGTTTGATCACTGCATTTGTTGAGCATGTATATTGCTCTATAACAATTTTGAAGATATCCAACTTTTGAATGTGCAAAAATTTCCAAATCAATTTTACTTCTTTAAGTGGGAGAATTGTGGTAAATAATGAAATATGGGAGTCTGGTTCCTTCAGTTTACACAGATTATCACTTGCATCTTTTATTTTTATTTTACTAATTTCGGACCCTAAAATCTGTCAAACTATCCCAAATCACCCCAAACAACTCATATTGCCAATGAAGGTACACTAAAAGATATGCATTGGCTCATTTCATTTACAATTCTTAAGACATAAATCCCCAACATAACTGAGAAGCCTTTATAATGTGGCAAATTAGTTTATTAATCATATACTTGCATTATAAATGTTTGAGATGGATTAGTAACTTTAGGTGTCAAGCATCTGAATAAAACTTGGAGGTGGAATTTGACATTAATTAGTAACTGTAAGCTATAAAGTATCCAAAATAAAAGTTTAGAATACAAAGCGAGAATCATTAAAACACTTCCTCTTGGTGGCATTCTTGATTTCAAACAATCCTGCTAAAAGCATTGAACTCTTTGGTCTTCAAAATTGGGAGTTTATAGTGATTGATAACTTATCAATTTTTTTTTTTTTTTTTTGGCCTATCAATTGATAACTCTTAAGTCTTTTTTCTCTTTTTTTTTTTTTTGGGGTCCCCCACTGTTCCTTTTCTGTGTTTAAATAAGGTAACTAGGCCGACACTGCAAAGAAGTCTTACCTAATGAAAAGGAATAAATCTTTTTAAAACTAAAAGCAAGTCTAGGTGCAAGGTTCTTGATTGAATACGAGTGTGAATGAGTCCATAAACAACAAAAATTTCTTTACTTAATCGAGATGGCTTTATGATGATTCCAACACAAAATTGCTTTTTTGCCCCTTCTGTTCTCGAAACCTGTCTTCTTAAATTTTTTTTCTTTTTTTTTTGGCCCCTTCTTTTCTTTTTTCTGTCTTTAACCAAGGTAACTAGGCCAACATGCAAAAGGGTCTTATTTAATAAAAAGGAATAAATCTTTCAAAACAAAAAACATTGCCCTTGAGGCACTTGATCAGGGAGCCTTTCTTAATGGACAATGCCAAACGGGTACTCCTTGAGTATGATTACAAGTTCACAACATTGCCTCGACTACTTTGTTGATTTTTTCTTTCTTGCTCCGTTTGTTTGTTGGATAGTTGAATATCGCATTTCTCTTCTTCACGATCCCAGCCAAAAAAAAAAAAAAAGGAAGTAAATTTCAAGAAAGAAATCCTTGCTAGCTCTGGAGGTGGGATTTGTTTCTCCTTCAGCTGCCGTAAAAATTTGAGAGGAAAATTGAGGAAGATCCCTGCATGAGAGATGGAGATGGGCTCCCCTTGCAGTTGCACTAATCGTATCTGAGTTGATCTGAAGTTGCTCCTTAACAACTTTCAAAAATGCAATGGATATTATTGCTAGTATATGAATGCACATACGTATATTGAATTTCTACAAGTTAGCAAGGATAAATACAAAATTTTTTCGAAACTCGATGCCTAAAAAGGAATAATTTTTTGACCAGTTGGGGCACAGTTACCAACTTAGAGAGGTAAAAACAAATTCATGCCTGATATAAATACTTCGTTTTGGCCAGTTGGGTGCGTGCCTCCATAAAAAAGATCTAGTTTAAAAAAAAAAAAAAAAAAAAAAAGTACGTGCCTCCATTGTCCAATACGTAGATCCGCCAGCGAGATGCACAACTTCAAAACTCATCCTTCTCGAAGGAATCTGGCCACAACTCTTCAACATGATGAATTTAAACTCGATTTTAAAACTTCTGTGGTCTCAAGCTTGTGGAATTTTTTTTTTCTGTTGGTTATCTTATTGAGTTATTTATTAATTAGTTTGAGGAATATAATAGGAAGGAGACTGATCCGTGCATGACGTTCTTGTTGGGGTTAATTCCACTTTCCCTGCTTTTAAGTTTGCAGCCCATTATTACTCTGCATCTTTAACTTTTATTTTACACATTTCAAATCCTAAAATCATCAGAGCGTCTAATATCAGCCCGACAACTCATATTGCACGTGGAAGTGCTAAAAAACAGATATGCATTCACTCTTTTTTTTTTTTCCCTGGATATTCTAAAGAACCATTCCTACTTTGTACGGTTGAGAAGCTAGCGTAGGTGGATATTATTTCCTATAATTACATTAATATTTTGCGATGCCATGGATGAATTGCTAATTTCAGGGTGCAAAAAGTTCAAAATTAAATTTTGAGGTGATTTTAATGTGAAAAAATATTTGGAAAAAAGTTTGAGATGCAAAGTGGAAATCAGTGAAGACGGTGAAAAGTGAAATTAGTTCTCTTTTTTTTTGTGGCATTACTGATACAAACAACCCTGCTAAATAATTCGATCTCTTGGCCTTCAAAATTGAAAGTATATCAAATTTTCTTTTCTCTGTCTTGTAGCATTTGTATACCATAAACCTGAGGGGAGCGGGGAAATGGGTTGGACTGTACGAAGAACGGGAATATAAGTGAGAGATTTTGAATTCGAAACATCTCACTACAAGAAAAAAAAAAGTATAGCATAAACTTGATGGTTTTATAATAGAAATTAATTCATCATCAAACAATCTGCAAAGATATTAATTGACCCTTTGTCTACATTTCCCCGGACTATGTTTTCTCGTTTGTTGGACTTGACATGTGCGATAGCCAGGCCTCTAAGGGTGCGTTTGTTTGATGAGAGTAAAGTTTGAAAATTGAAATATGAAATATGAAATCTAAAGTCTGAATTCATTAAATTATTAAATAGTTAAGTATTAAATCTAATATATTTGAGTATATATCATATTCACTAATAAATGAATAATTTGTTACTTATTTTTATGAGTAAGTTTTGTTTAGAAAATTTAATGCTACTTAATTAATTTATATGTTTAACTTTTGGTTATCAAACGTATCCAACATGTTAAGATCTGAATCCATTAAATTTAAATGTTAAATTACGTTATGGCATAAGTCTGCTGTTGGCATTTGTTAGTTGTGATGCTTTGAAGTTTTTCGATTATTGTTGAGCCGCAACTTCTTAGATACAGGACACGTCCAGTCCCAAAGAAAGTAGTTGTACAATTAGCTAGTGACATCTTGGCTGGCAGCGTCCAATGTGAGATTCACTATGATTAAAGGATCATTATCATTGCCTAGGTCCATTTTGATTGCCAATTTTATGCTCAAAGCACGCAAGGCGAAAATATGTAAAACATTTTAGATTTACTTTTTAATTATATTTGTGATCCAGCAAAGACTTTAGACCTTAGAAAGCGATGAAAAATAAGATTGAAAAATGAACAAAATTATTCGATATTCGAATCAAGCTTAACTTGGTAAGAGCTCATACGTTCGAACTTGATTTGATCACTAATCAAACCAAATTCGAATAATATTTTATTGAACACTACCCAATGCAAGGGCGGAGCTTTACCAATTGAGTTTGTTCAAAGTCAGTTTGCGATAAAAAATTCGTTCAAACTTAGTTTGGTAAATAAATAAATAAAATTTTAAATTCGTTAAAATGATCAAACAAGTTTGGACTTTGGACACTGGATATTTGGGTTGATTATGATTGTTTATACCCCCAATGGGGAAAGCGAAGGTTTGAGAATTTGGAACAGTATGATGCGTAGCTATTGTTTGTACCAGCTAACTGACCTATAACGGTTAAGAGTTGCCAGATTATTTACCGGCCAAACTAGGGAGATGCGCTTAAGGGCCTTGTTAATTTGTAATTATTTTTAGGGAAAATGACCTGTTTCATCCCTTACATTTCGCAAAAATATTCTTTTCGTCCCTCACTTTTAAAATGAAGCAAATTCGTCCCTGACATTTAAAAATTAAAACTATTACATCCCTGAACCTAATTTTCAATCTGAATCAAACCATCCAATAACCCAGTAATAAATTTCGAAAATAAAATTGATAGATCATTCGGTCAACTTCATCGTATTCACATGGCATTTATTAAACCAAAAAAATAAAAATTATAACATAAAAGGCCATTCTTTGTCTTGGAATAGTAGAGTTTTTTTTTTTTGATAAATCTTTTCATGCACCGTTAGTATATCCGCTTGCGAATCTAAATGTGTATCATAAATATAAAATTTGGTGTTTAAACTTAAATTAAAATGATATGGTGGTACATAAAACCGTCAGTATATACAATGATAATGTAGAAAAGATTAATCTTTCTTTTTTATATTATAATTTTTTCTTTTTTCTTTTTAGGTTCATTAAATTTTACATGAATATCAAGTTGAGTAAACCAAGTGATCTACCAATTACACCCCCAAAATTTGTAATCAGGTTGATTGGTGGTTTGATTCAGATTGAAATTTGGGTTCAGGGATGTAATAATCTTAATTTTTAAATGTCAAGGACGAAATTGCTTCATTTTAAAAGTGAGGGACGAAAAGAATATTTTTGTGAAATGTGAAGGATGAAACCGATCATTTTCCCTTATTTTTATTCAACTTGTTAATCTCATTAAACTAAAATATCGGTTTAGTCATTTTACGGTTTTCTTAGTAACTAAGAATAACAAATACTAATTGCACAGGTTGATGTTTGCAGCATTAAGATGTATTGTATTTAATAACAATGGTTGCATTTTGAAAGAAATAATTAATTGGCAATCTAAGAAAACAAAGATGTGTAACTTATCACTTCATTTTTAACATTTCGATAAGTGAAAAAGTTATTCCTCGTGCTTAAAATTTATTTCTGTGATGTTGGAAGTTTCTACTTAACTTGAACTCTTTCTTTAGCTAGAGGTGTCAAAATGAGTGACTTGGACGGGTTTGAATTGGGTAAAATGGGTAATGGGTATAAGTGAGTCAACCCATTTATACCCAATTAATTAGATGGGTACAAATTGGTAAGTCAAAAAATGAATTAGGTAACCCAATTACCCATTTATAATCCATTTATTTTAACTTTTTGTAAACTCATTTAAATTCATTTTTGCAAACTAAGTTATTAATTTATACCACTCTTTGCACCCATCATTAGTTTTAAAATTTTACTTATAATGTTCAATAAGTCTAATTATCAATTTTTTCCTATCCGTACTCTATGTTGCAAAATTAAATACTATTTAATAATTGAATAATAAGAATATAAAAATTTAAATTAAGTACTATAAAAATTAACATAAAAATTTAATCCAAAAATTTTGAACCCCTAATATTTTTTTCATAATGTAAATTTAAAATTTCATTTTGGAAATGTAGGAAAAGAGGCTAAAACTTATCATAAATTGGTAATGCTAAAAAATGAGTAAGTTAACAAATTCAGAGAAAATAAACTGATAAAATAAAATCAACAAATAAAGATAATAATGAAACAAAAGTAGTTAACATCATAACAAAATGAAAAATCTGAAGAAAAAAAATTGGGAGGGAGAAGAGAGGAGATTTGGGGGAAAATAATTCTAAATGGATTAATTGGGTTTGATTGGTTATCCAATAATACCCATTCATTGAATGGGTATTCTTGGGTAACCCATTTTGCATATGAATGGGTATTATTGGGTAACCCATTTATACCTATATGCAAAAACTAAAAAAATCCATACCCATATATTCATGGGTGGGTATGGATAAATTTAATAAAATGGATTGATTTGCCACCTATATCTTTAGCCCGTTTTGTCCTTTTCTTCCCACTCTCTCTTTAACTAAGGGTAACTAGGCTAATATGCAAGAAATCCTTACCTGATTACAAGGACAAAACTTGGTTAAATTTATTTGGCCTCATATGGTTGCACTTTTTTACATAAATCTCCTATAGTTTTAAATGTTATAAATATATCCCCATGTTTTGGACTAAAATATTAAAGGATAAATTACTTAGAACATCTTGTGATTTTATATAATGCAAGATGACCCCCCACAAGATTTCAAAATAGTCCCATAATTCCCCATGGCATTTATCTAAAGTGAAAAATGGACGAAATGTTCAATCAGTTATGACATTTATACCAAACGAGCTCTAAAAGCATGCGTGATAAAACCTTAATCTCCATATAACCCCTAAATGATTTGTATAAGTATCTACTTTATCCCCTTATGATTTTTTCATTTACCCATATAATCTCCCTATACTTCTATACAAGGAGTTAAGCCATCAATTGATTTAGTATTTAAGTAAGGGGAGTATTAGTATTTCAATTAATGGCATTATATATAATATTTTCTATCAAGTTTTTACTTTACATAAAACCATAGAAGATGAAGTGAATATTTTGAAATATTAGGGGGATTATTTGACAATTGACGAAACCATAGAGGGATTATATACAATTTACCTGATATTAAATTAACGTGCTCCTCTACAATGAAACTAACTAAAATGTCAAAAGCATTCCCAACATTAAGACTGAGATTATTTGTTAACCCCAGTGATTATGTATAACTTTTCAAAATACAGAAGCATTATGTAAAATAAAAAAATTAACAATAATAATCCACAAGGTACAAATGTGTAATTTACCCTATATTTATATATATCTTTTTTCCTTTTTATTTTTTAGCGAGAAAAAGTGAGATTTTAGGCTTTTGATAGGAATAATGTTAACATTTTAGCTTATTCCATCACGGAGGGACGAACGATACCCATCATTTTGACACTGTACTTACAAAGCGTGGGCGTTATGTACGTTTTACCATACGGTGATTATACGAAAACGCACTAAATAACAGGGACTTAAAGTACTAATTTATCCAAAAAAAATATTTTAAAAAGAAAAGCAAGTCTAGGTGCGGATCCATTCACAAAAATCATTATTCAAACCAAGATGACTTCCAGATTATTTGTACGCTGTTGAATAGTAATTTATTATCACATTTCTCTTCTTCAACTTCCCACCAGAAAAGGGGGCAAAAAAGATTTTTCAGGAAAGAAATAGTTGCTAGCTCTGCAGTAGGTGAGATTTGCTTTTCCCTTGAAATTTGACAGTGAAACTGAGGAAAATCCCTGCATGAGAGATGGAGATGGCCTCCAGGCCCTCCACTTGCGTCGATCGTGTCTTACTTGATCTAGAGTTGCTCATGAACAACTACAAACGCCATTATGCTGCTGTTTCCGATGTTGCAGATGCAATCAGGGACGTGAAATTCCTCAAAACATTTATTGTGTGTGCAAGAAAGTGGAGCCAAAGCATTGATTTGTACTTGGAATCTGATAATGTTGTTAAGAAGGTGAGTCTTCCATCCTTCCTATCTTGCATTGACGATACTGTTCACAAATATGAGGAGGACATTCACTCTCTTTCCCTTAGATCAGAAACTGAAGAAATGTCACATACTCTTGGCGAACCACTGATCTCTAAATTCCGAAAACAGATCAAATCATTTAAGCAAGAAATCATCCAAGTGTACGTTATGTTGGTAAGCAGCAGGTCATTGCAGTCAAATTCTTGCAGGAGAGATGATGAATTAATGGAATTCATAGACCTCATTCTACAAAATCTAGCGGATTTGATGCCTTCCGATTCATTTCTTCGTAATGAATCCCAAGTTAATAAATCTTCTCTTTCTGCTGCATTGAGTGCCGAATTGCAAGCCCTTGAAGTAAAGCTAACATTCTTGAAAAGCTTCATTCCCTTTGCCAAATTACGAGGAACTGTAGATATTCCTGCCTTGCTATTGTCTCACTTTGAGGTGGTGGCTTTGAACGCAGCACGCCTCTCTTACATGTGCTCTTTTTCGGATGATGATCCTGAGAAAAGGTGGACGAATCGTAGGATCTACTCCAAGATATATAAACAACAACGGAAGATCAGAGCTGTTGATTTTCAACTCTATGAGATTTATATGGAAGCTCTTGGATGTACGAGATCCTCAAAATCTTTGCAGAGTACAATGATGGATAAGCAGATATTGATCAACTTCAATGATTCTCTGCTAAGTTGTCTCTGGGAGCTATTATGCTGCAGCTCTAGCTTTATGGATTCTATGAAAGATAAAATGCAAACACTCTATGCAGGACTGAGATTCTTGAGGAGCATATTAAGGGAGCATTATGAGAAGATGGATGAAGAAAATGAAAAAGTTGGAGCTCTTCTTAGTGAGGCAGGGATTATAATTTTTTTCCCTTCTCTAAACAAAGTGAAAGAAGGAGAAGTTAGCTGCTTAGAATCCAAAGATGCTCTTGTTTGTTATGATATGCTGGCTAATACCAACACCCATATCAAGCATTTTAAGGATAAGATCAGTGGCCCAAGCATTATACATAGTCTTCCTAATTACTCTCATAGCTTAAGAGTACAAGAAGTTTGCAAGCCTTCCAGGCACATGCCATCTAAAGAAAATATACCAACAGTCCATGAAGTCATGGTTGGTCTTGATGATGAGGCAGAAAAAGTAATTGAACGACTTAGAAGCGGATCAGAACAGCTGGAATTTGTTCCCATTGTCGGAATGGCTGGGCTTGGTAAAACAACTTTAGCCAAAAAAGTTTACAATGATAGTTCAATTATCTATAACTTCCACATTCGTCTTTGGTGTACTGTTTCTCAAGCATTTAACATGAAAAGCTTGTTAATGCAAATTTTGTGCTCTGATGGAAAACAGTCTAGCATGGATGAAGAGCTTAAAAACTTGAATGAACATGAATTGCTTCAAAAGCTCTATCAAAGGCTGAAGACGAAGAGCTATCTTGTTGTTTTTGATGATGACTGGGACATTAAGGTATGGAATGAGCTGAGACTTTCATTCCCCGATGACAAGAAGAGAAGTAGAATCCTTTTCACGAGTCGATTTTCTAATGTGGCTTCACAGGTTCAATATGCTGGAGAACCTCACAATCTTCGCCCACTCCATGAGAAAGAATGTTTTGAATTATTGCAAAAGAAGGTGTTTGGAAAAGAAGATTGTCCTCAAGTATTGCGTGGAATTGGGATGGAGATTGCCAAAAAGTGTACGGGATTGCCACTTGCAGTTGTTGTTGTAGCTGGAGTCCTAGCAACTATAGAGCATGATATTTTGGTTTGGGAAGATTTTGCTAGAAGTTTAACTTCGACCATGGTGTCTAGTGCAGACCAGTGCAAAAAGTCATTGGAGCTCAGTTACGAGCATTTACCATATCACTTGAAGGCTTGCCTGTTGTACTTTGCTGCATTTCAAGAAGATGAAATAATTTATGCAAAAGATTTGATATGTCTATGGGTTGCAGAAGGTTTTGTAGAAAAAATTGAAGGAAAGAGATCAGAGGACATTGCAGAAGAATATCTGATGGACCTGATTGGTCGCAATTTAGTTATGGCAAGTAAAAGCAGATCCATTGGTGGAGTCAAAACTTGTTACATTCACGATTTGATATTTGAGTTCTGTAAGACCGAGGCAAAAGAAAAGAATTTTCTTCAGGTCCTGCATGGATATGATGAGCTTTCTACCTTTGATGAGCCTCCCACCCCACCTCGGTTGTCCATTTGCTCCAGTGGGGAAGATTTTATAAGGTCAAGGCTATTTTGTCCACATTTAGGTACTCTGCTATTCTTTGATAGGATTCAAGGTTATGATTTTCAGTTGGTTAACGTTTCCTTCCTTTTTTGCATCTACAAACATCTTAAAGTTCTGAATTTAGAGCGCATTTACCTAAGTCTGACAAAGCTTCCAACTGAAGTCGAATCACTTCTTTTTTTGAGGTACTTAGCCCTTACAGCTTTGTGGATGAGATCCATTCCATCGTCTATCGCCAAGCTCTCACATTTAGAAACCTTTCGTCTAAGATCTTGTGAGATGGTTTTTTTGCCAAAAAGCGTTTGGAACATGAAGGAGTTGAGGCACGTACATGTTAGCGGGGGCTCTGTTGTTCTTCCTTTTGCTTCCAATGACAACGTTTTTGAAAACCACTCCACTTTACCCAATTTGGACACACTCTCCAGTCTGTGTCTTTATCTTGATCAAGAAGCAGAGAGCATATTGGAAAGGATTCCCAACATTCGCCAACTAAAAGTTTTCAATGATCGGGAACTAGATAGACTATGCTGCAACATGAGTCGACTAGAATGCCTAGAATCACTCACCTTGGAGCTGGGCTCCTTCTTACCAAATCAGCTGGATCATGTTGAGCTTTCTTTTCCCATGAATTTGAAAAAGTTGTGTCTTGCCCGTCTGTGTCTTCCCTGTAGTAAAATGCCACTGATTGAACAACTACCCAATCTTGAGGTCCTCAAATTAAGATGTAATTCATTGGATGGCGAAAGATGGGAGCTGATGGAAGGAGGATTCTCTAAGCTTAGGGTCTTGATTATGTCTGATCTAAAGCTTGTGGAGTGGACAGAGACAGACCCTGATAGTGATGATTATTTTCCGTGTCTTCAGCGATTAAAACTCGACTACGTTACTGGATTGAAAATGGTCCCTTCTTGTTTAGGGCGTATATCAACTCTTGAAACGATTGAGATCGACCATTGCAGAGATCGTGTCACATCTTTAGTATTGGAAATTGAAGAAGCACAGAAAAATTATGGAAATGAGGATCTGGAGCTCATCATCAATTGGGTTTCAAACAAGGAAAGTTGTACAAGAAGGTAAAGAGAAGAAAAGTTTTAATTAACTATTTTTCTTCAAAATTCATAAATTTTACAAGATACAAAATGCACAAAAGTGCCAGAAAATGCAAATAATAATAATAATATTCCTGCCAACCAAAAAGAACTTTCTTGCACTTTTCCACACTTTTCCCTGCAAACAAATACTATCTTGAAGGACCTCAACTGGTACAATATTAGCTAATTTTTTTGTCATTACCAATAATTTGCTTCCCAAAACAATTGTTGTTCTGTCTTTTTTTTTTTTTTTGAATGACATTGATGAGCAGTATCAACTAACCATTGCTCCTTTTTTTTTTTATTTATATCAGCTGGGATTGATACATTTTCTCCACTTGAGATTGTAATTGCTCATCTGTATGGTCTGGCATTCTTTCGTGCTTTTGTGGAAGATGGAGGTAAAGGTTGAAAGGATGGCTCTTTTCTTGTGAAGATATGGTGGAAACAATCAATGAGGTTTGTACGCTGTGCACCATATTATCAATCTGCAAGGCAGCATAAAGGTTATTCAGCTATTTTGCTGTTGGTGTGGAAGAAGCATGTATACATGTGTGTGTATTTTGTGTAATTCTTTGTGTTGCTGAATTTAGTGGTTGTTGTGTGCTATTTCTTTTCAAACATGTGTCATTTGCTGAATTGGGACTTGGAAAGTTGGGACAGTGTACGCAGTTACTACCATAAAATGGTTGGTTTTTTGCCGTCAAGAAACTCTGTTTACTACCATCATTTTGACACAACTAATTAACTGACTTTTGATTACAAATCTGCTCCATCGTTGTGTTGGTTGAAGATGTATACTGCTCATTCGTTAGTTTGAACAGAATGTTGAGCAAAATCATAGGGAGATGTGAACTAGCAAATGACTAGAGACTAATACAGATTCATGTTGTATCAATCTAGTCCTGCAAAAGGACAAGGCAAACAGCATGGTAATTGAAATACCCCCAAGCATAAGATAAAAAGCCATTACTGAAGCAAACTTCGAATACAGCAACAACAAATAAGAAATTAGATGCTTTTATACGGGGCATCTGGCCTAAGGGCAGCAGGTTAAATGCTGAAGTAGGCCACTTGCACCAAGGTACTCTTGACATGTTTCTTCTTCCCTCCCCTGATTCTGGAGATGATGCAATATGGACTGCTACTGCCTCTGGTTCTGCTATTGTGCGGTCAGCTACATATGATGGCTCTCAATCCTCCTAGCGGCAAGGTTTTTTGGTACAAATTGGTATGGGGGAAAAGGTAACTGGGTATCTGCCATGCTTTGCTTTTATTGTTTAGTTGCTTTGCACAGGGAAAATGACTACTAAAGACAAACTGATTAAGAATTATTAGTCTAATATCTGTGATTTATTCAAGGAAGCTTGGGAATGTATGGAGCTCCTGTGTTTTTTCATCAGTGCCCAATTTCTGGAATGGTTTGGAAGAAGATTAATTCAACAGTTGTGCCCAATACTTGGGGGTATTCAGCTGAGATTAGATGGCTTAATGGTTATTGGTTTTCTGATTCTTAATTTATACATTAAGAAGTTTTTTAAAAACATAATTCTTAGCGTAGCCTTTTCAAAATGTAGAAAAAATTTAGCCAGTTGCAGTCTGGATCCCCTGTTTTTGGAGTGTTTTTTAAAAACTAGTTTTTCAAATACAATAAAAGTACTCCAAAAGGTAATCTAAAAATTAGTTTAAATTTTTTTAAAATTTTAAAAAATATCTCAAAATATATTTTAAAAACTCTTCTACTCTTAAATATCCTAAAATATTTTCTAAAAATATTTCAAAATATACTCTAAGAATTCTGCTATAGCAAAATTTTTCAAAAACACCTTAAAAAACAGCTAATTCAAACGGATACAAATTGGTCACATGATCAAACTCATATTTAGCTATGCCAAATAATACTTTCTCGCAATCATCAAAGCTTTAATCTTGAATTTCAGGACATTGAAAGCATTTGTCATTTGATTAATTACCTCTTGAACCACTCCTAGGCTTGAGTTGAAATATTTGGTACGGAGCTTGAACCTGATGGGCTTGATTGGGATGATGGGCGTAGTGCTTAAATGCACTGTAAATTTGGGAACTTGATGGGCTGTTTCGGCTTTCCTGAAGTGATGCCCAATTCACTTGAATGACTTGGCTTGTTTATCTATCTGTCTTTGAAGCACCTCACAAACACAATCGAAAAGTGAAAACCATTTGCCTATGCTTAATAAATTCTGCATTAGACAATCCAGATTAAACCAGCAAATAGACCTATTATCTAGGCAGTCTGAGCTAGAGGCATAATAAGTATTTGAAAATATAGTTATTCAAGTATCAATTATTGGTTTGTTCTTCCTCATGATCACAATAAATTTCTTGAACTTCAAGAAGCCATTGTTTGTGTCCAAGTCCAAATTTGAGGAGAATTTCAGTTCTGTCCGGCTCACTGGTGTATGGGTAATATCTAAAATTTTAAATTGAGTTTTCTAGTATGCATTAGTGAAGCATATTCGGTATGTAATCAACGAGATAGAGGCTATTGATAAGTTAATTAATCTGCTTCTAAGGTGACCTATTCCTAATCTTTAATCAACAATATTACAAATCCCATTTAGTGCAAAAATTTCTGGGAATATTCTAAAAATAAATCTTATATATATTGTCACTATATACACTATCATCGTTGGATATATGACACATGAGCAAAATTTGAATTTCAAATTTAAATTTTATACATGTGTCATATATCTAACGGTGATAGTGTATACACTGACAGTGTATACAAAATTAATCCATATTCTCATGTTCCTTGTGATGCATCATACATTAGAATCCTTAAATAGAGATTAATCCATATAGAGATTAAATAGAGATTAATCCTTAAATATAATCCTTAAATGCATCATACATTAGATTAATCCATATTCTAATGTTCCTTGTGATGCATCATACATTAGAATCCTTAAATAGAGAGTTTCAAATGTGACTAGGTGTACAATTTAATTTTAATAAATGGAATCCTTTAAAAGGATAAGCTATAACTCACTATGGTACATATTAATGGATTAGTTTTCACTATAATATATTAATATGGATTAGTTTTCACTATAATATATAATATACTAGTGGGTATGTAATAAATATGATATATTATTAGAGTAAGTTTTTATACATTGTTAGAGTGATTTTTTTTAGACTAGCAGATTTAGATCATACTATATAATATGAATTCAAATCATACATATGTGGCATGCATTTATAACTACTAGTGTAAAAAAATTACTATACCGTCATGCACTAAAGAAGTGAGAATCAAATTTCAATATTTGTGTTTAACTCATTTTATCAAACTTTAAAGATTGGATATCAATCATTTTATAGTTATCCAATTTCTAAGCTAAATTCGATCGTGAACCCCCCCTCCCCCGTTTTTTAGGTTTGAACACCCCTAATAGTGATAGCCCTACCCTATCCATATTTAACCTCTTGGTGTTTATTAAGTTAAAAATGTTGGATCCTTAATCCAACATTGGACTTATATGTGAATAATTATGTATTGCAAACTGTCAATTCAGGTCAAACCCAATTAAAGTGATCAAATATAGTTTAGACTTAATGTATCTAATAGGATGTGAGCCTTTAATGTGTAGAGACTTAAGAGCTCATATTTTTATGATGGGCTGAAATAGGGTTCCAAAAGATAACAGGAATGTTACCTATAAATAGGGTTATGATCCCCAGGTCACAGGTATCAATTCTAGTTGTCGTATTTCCTAATACCACAAATAGCTCTTCCCTGATACCTCATCGTCAGGAAAGATACCAGAGAGAACCTAAAAGTCTCTCTCAAGGATTGGTGAATACGTGTTGACCTGGAAAGCCACCCCAAATTCTCTAAGGATTCAAGTATCAAGTTTGTTAATATGGATTCAGGTACGCTTCCGCTATTTTAATGTTAATTTATTTCTTAATAATCACCATATATATATTTTTTGGATTTAATAAGTGATGGTTTTCATCAAAGGTTCAATTTAGATAACCACCCTAACAAGTGGTATAGAGCCCATATGGTTGATTATTAGGAAATAATTTGGATTTAGTAATTTTATTTTCCTTTTTTCAAGAATAATTATGTATAATATTTGTGAAGAATCGGCAATTGTTTGCAATTTTTAAAATTGTTTATGTGATGTAATGGCTGATTGTTCACTTATATGCCCCTTGACTTCGATTCTCGAATCCAGTGACATCTGCTACAATCGTTAAAATAAAACTGCTTGAGAAGTAACTGATTCCTAAGTTTATTGTTTTTTCATGCCTTCGGGTGCCTAGTCATAGAGGAATTCTAGTTTTTTGAGCGAATTGCGCGAAATGTCACTAAACTATTTCAAAGTGCCGGTTCTGGTCACTAAACTTTTTTATTAGCGCGAAATGTCACTAAACTAGTAAATCTATACCGTTTTGGTCACTCCGTCTATTTGTGCCGTTAGGAGAGACGGAAATCAACTTTTTGAGGGGTAATTTCGTCTACACAATAGTTAAAAAATTTATGCCCTCATTCTTCTTCACCCACAACCATCCATCACCTACATTGCCACCCACCGCCATCACCTCCACCTCCACTCTCCTTCCTTTCCCTTTTTCTTTCTTCTTCCTCCTCCTCCCTCTTTCACCATTTGTAACAAAGAACACCCTTTATCATTACTTACCTTTCCCAACCGTAAATAAAGGATGAGATGGAAAGCCAGTCTTCATGGTGGGGACCTTGGCATAATCTGGAAAATGACTGCCTGGGCACTTCCATACGAGTAAACTGTGCTTCCACTAACAAAGGTCTCCTTCTCGTCTTTCCCGTGTTGACCAATGCAATAAATAAGTCCAGTTAGCATTTCACCTAACAGATTCAGGATTGACACAATTGCTGTAGAAGGTACTCCATATTCTAACAGATGCATATTTCATGTTCAAAGTTGAACTTTCCATTAGACTCTTGTGATTTTGTGCCCAAATCTGAGATGGGTTTACCAACTATTTTGGAATCTCTGAGTCTCCAAGGGTGATTATTGTCAGGATAAGCAACGGTGGCTATAATTCCAAGGGTCGTTTATGCGTCTCTCCATAGCCAATTTTTGTTATTTTTAAGATGAACCAAGATCAAGAAAAAGAAAACACATTTCCACAAGGTAAAAATGCATAAAAATAGCAGGGCGGTCAGAAGATATGTGGATAATAGAGGAAGTTTCGCTTCTGTCCACCCCCTTGTCTCGGAGTTCTAAATAGAAACCCGAAGCCAATCAAAAGGCCGGGACAAGGGGGAAAACATTAAAAATGAAGGCCAAAAAATGGCGGCGAGATCGGTGTGGCGCGCCAGAGCGAAACTGTTGCTGGCGGCCACAGCCGCGGGAGGCGGAGCCGGTGCGGCTTTGATTTTGAGCTCCGATGATCCAGCGAGCGCATTCAAGCTCTCCACCGCCGTCCCCATCCGCCTCATTCTTCAAGATCTGAGCAAATGCATCTAGGGAGCTTTTGTACTTCCGCATAGAAGCAGATTCCAAAGTTAAACTTCAAACCCACCATGTTAAACCCTTAAATAAGAAAAAGGGTTTTCTTCTTTTCTGCATAATGGGATAAAAATTATTTCCCAAGAAGCAATTAGGTTGAATAAGTTCTGGTGTATGACAAAAGGGAAAATAAAGACAAGAGGAAGGCAATCCCCTTCTCAAACGTTAAAAAGGGGAAAAAAAGGAAATGGGTCACAGCCGGTGGTGGGGATGAGAGGGACGGGGAGGATGATGTTTGGATTTGGGTTTGAGTTTGTGTTCGGGCTTGGGAGGTGTAGCCCCCTTAGCAGGCGGATAGGCTTTAGTATTAGCAGGCGTGTGCTGCGACTTCTCATCGTGCTTAGCTGCTGGGACTACCCCAGTTACGTCCAAGGGGAAATCATGGACATTGTGGTGGTGCTGAGGGTGGAAATGATTTTGTGGAAATGGGTCTTCGTCGGAAGCTGAACGCGGAGCCAATTTGGAAAATCCAGGCTCAAAGGAACCATTGATTATGTAAAAGCTTCAAGGAAAAGGCTGTGCAGACAAATTTGCCCCTCAAAAAGTTGATTTCCATCTCTTCTAACGGCACAAATAGACGGAGTGACCAAAACGGTATAGATTTACTAGTTCAGTGACATTTCGCGCTAATAAAAAAGTTTAGTGACCAGAACCGGCACTTTGAAATAGTTTAGTGACATTTCGCGCAATTCGCTCTTTTTTTTGCAACTTTCATAAAGTTGTCTGCAATTCCAATTCTCTGCAATAAAGTGATCACTCGTGAGTTTCCATCGTATCTTTCTAATATGTAGGACCCGCATGCTTGGCATGTGTTTTATCTCAAGTCATGTTACGGTTTTATCTATCACGTGGGTGTCATGTTAAGTTCACATGATTGGTGGCACAAGTCATGAGTTTTAGGACTCACATACTTTTAATAATGTAAACTAATTTGGTTTCTGGCTTGGGAAGTCTTTCGTCCTTTTCTCTGTCCTTGAGAATTATAATATTTTGAGTTTCTATGTTCTGTTCATAGTATTAATTTGGTTAATTCTTGAGCTCTTTGACCTGTTTCTTTGCTTAAGAATAAATACTAGGGGGAGGCCCGCGCAATGCGCGGGAGTGGGGTGCCTGTGGGTCCGCTCTTTACGAAGGTTAGATAGATCTCACCACTTGCAAACGTCCTTACAAATTCCATACAAATATAAGAAGAGTGAAGAGAGAAAAGATGGAAATTGTAACTGAGAAGCCGTACGAAAATAATAGAGAATCACACCATAGTATTATAGAAAACCATAGCTTAGATCAGAATGTTTGAGTTCATGACCATACGGACAGGGATATAGGCCCAATGATAGTTTCAGATTTAGATTAAATTTTCAGTGGCTCCTTTTGTAAGAAGGTATAATAGACCACCTTGCACTTAACCTAATTTGAAACAGTCTTATTTTAGATACTTCTATTTACATAGAACAGATAAAGGAAAAGTTCAGCCAAGTTTGTCCGTTAAAGTAGTAGTACTTAGGAATAATGAAGATCCATTCGCAAAGGATATAACTTCAAGGATGGGCTTTGGCAGTTTAGGTGCGGTGTTTCTTAGTGGGGTTGACTCTGAGTTTCATTGGGGCTGCTGCAACTGCTGCCTTTTTCTTCTTATCTTCTGTGTTAGAAGGACTGAGTTGATCCACTCCTTTGCTTTGTGTTTCTCCTTCCATTATGCTGCCAATATTTTCAGCCATGTTGGTAACATTCTTTTTGGAATGTTCTTCTTGTGCTGCTCCCCAAGTGGATGCTGTAGCTTTGTAGTTGGTGATATATTTGCTGATGACATAGTTTTCTTCTGCAGTAGCATTGTTGATATGGGCAACTATGGCATTGTACTTTTCTGAGCTCCTGGAACTGTGGATTGTATTTGATTTCTTGACCAAGCAAACTAAGTTTTTCTGCTTGATGAAATCTGCTATAGTGGCGTACTGGACATTTCCCTGTAGGAAGAATAGAGACTTTAAGTATTTATTTGAAGTTAGCAGAATGTTGCAAAGTAGTTTTGAGTTCGAATGTACCTGCTGCTCTTGCTTTTGGATGTCACTTATGCAGAATGGGAGGAGTTGTTCAGCATCATCACCACTCAGGTCAAGAGTTATAGCACCACTCATATCACTAATTTGCACTGTTAGTCTGCAGCTGTTTTTGGGTTCATGTTATTAGAAGCTTTTTTGGCAGCAGGGGTTGTTAATATTAGATTAAGGTATATGTTTACCGTGGAGTGAGACGGATGCGCTGGTAGCATGAAGTGCAGGTGATCTCGCAATCTGGCCTTGCTCTGATGTATTTGTAGCAGTGGGGGCATGAATGGTACCATAGCTTTTGACTTCTATCTAGAAGTTTTGGTATGCCTCTAATCCAATAGGGCCTTGCCTGCAATGAATGAGCATTGTATTAGTACAAAGGCTCGGACAAGTATACCAAGTTTGCTAATGGTAATAGAAGTCAAAGTAGATAATCAATTTTGTAGCACTGTTAACCTATTGTGTTAAGCCATTTGTTAACATCTATTACACCAGGCAAGAATTGTATTAGGCCCAGAAGACCCTCTTATAAAAGATAATGCAAAGCATATGATTCTTGAATTTCACATGGGCGAGAGTTTCATAATAAAACTATAGAATCCATCAAGCAATTAAAAAGAATTAAAAAGCTTTACGCTACAGTGAGGTTCACAAGAGAGAAAGTACAATTTGACAAGATAATGAGTAGGGGAAAAAATGGTAATTACTCAGTAGCGTTAAAACACAGAATTCCACCTACAAAGTCACGGAGATGCAGAAATACGAAGAAATGGGACAAACAAGTAAATAAAAAATTATTGGGTAAAATGGGAAAACAGGAGCGACTAATTTCATTAACGAGGACAAAATTACTGGTTGAAAGCCCGTATATCCGGAAAAACCAAATGAAAGGGAGCATTAATTAGTTCTACAAAAACGTACAAATACAATGAAAACTAAACTCAAGACATTTTTGCCCAAAACATTCAAATCTCATTACCAATCAATCAGGAGAGTAGGGAATGGTAGTTCAAGTTTGTAGTCAGTATAATCCAATTCGATAACCCACAAGCCAATTTTGTAATGGAAGAGACTACAGACTTTTTGGCAGACTTTTTGGCTGTTGGCATGCACGCAGAAATAAAGGATTGTGAGTGAGTTGTATATGTACCTCAACCACAGCTGTGAGATCGCTGCTAGTTATAACTCTGTCATCATCTGGTACAGGTAGGAGTTTGAGACGATCAGCATAAGTCCGCTCAGCAATGAAACGCGCGATTTCCTCTTGATTGTGACTGCACCTAATATTTTATTTGTTGTAATGTAAAGGATAGTAAGCCTTTTTGGTAATGAATGTTGAATAATTCATAATGTAACTATTTTAAAGTAAAGTTACCAGTTACGCAGGTCATTGGCTTGCTGAATTGGAGGATTGATTAGTATGCTGCTGGAGAATTTGGTGGATAGATGCATGGCTACAAAGTTGACAATAGCAACATAAGTTTTTCCTTTTTTGGTTTCATTCAACTTTGGATTTTTGTAAATGGTTTTTAAAAGAGTACTTACCATGGTAAGATGTCACTCGGACTCGAAGCGCTGCAACCACAGGTTGGGTGTGGATCATATCAGCTATGTCTTGTCTCTCTTCTGATTCATGCTCTCCCCAAAGGGTCAGTACCATTGGGTGTGACATATGATCTGTAAGAATGATATCCCTAGTTGGTGTTCCACCTCTGATTGCTTTCGGGTGCACGTGAATTGCTATTCCAATAAGATCTAATAACCAGAGTTTGATATTAAAAAGTGTAACTATTACTATGTAAATTATATGTTAAGGTAAATCAGGAATGGTACCTATTTCATCAGTTGTGTCAATGTGCTGATAAACTGAATTGTAGTCAGCAAAGTTAAACACATTAGGTATCAGAGGGGGGTCCACTTAGGGCTGTCAACGGGTCGGGTCCGAGCCGAAATTCATAAATCCGGACCCGGACCCATTGTACTGCCTTAATTCCGGATTCGGTCCGAATACCCGACGGGCCTCTAATACTTCTATCGGACCCGTATCCGACGGGTTCCGGGTCCGGGCCGGATCTACCCGGCAAAAAGACCCGTCAAAATCTGTTCAAATAACACACCTGAAAATGCTCAAGACTGACTAGAAAGATAATATAAAACATACTTGACAAAAATATTAGGTGAGACCAATTGATGAGAGAAAAGTGAAAACTAAAAGCAAAAGGAGTCTTCATGCCTAATATTGAGGAAGACTGGAAGAGCATTAAATCGCAACGAGAATCATCCAAAAAGATAAATATGCGGGCATTGGAGCAAGAGACTACACTGCACTACATAATGCCTCCCCCGCCTCCTCTGATTGTTCTGCTAAAGCATTACCAATTTCAGTTCCAAGGCAACCAACTATTACCACATAAGTAGACCACACTGGTAGTTAGCACTGGACCTTTAATGTGTCTTTGGGTCCAGACCTCCGTGTCGTCCAAACAGATTTTGTTTAAAAAAATTAAATTGCAGTGGACATGAAGGTGTCAAATTTCATTGAAAACAAAAAAAAAAAAATTGGCCCGCCATGCTTACATCGTGCTTCGTAAGCACAGCGGGTATCCAAAGAAAAAGTTACACTGGACGATTATTACCCAATCCCCAAAAAAAAAAAAACTAATTTAATGGCAAATATATCCACAATTTTCTGCATCATCAACCTGAAATTTCCTACTCCATTCATACCTTATGTTTTTTTTTTTGGTTTGGGGAGGTAAGAAGGTTTCGTTCTACAGCATTTCTCATATCTTCTCAATTTTTCCCCATAAAAAATAAAAAAAAACTGACTGAGAGAGAAAGTTGGGCTGCTAGCCTGCTACTTGGTAGAACTAGAAGCCTGCAAGAGCTGGCCGCTGGGCTTGCTGCAACCGTCAGACACCACGGCGGATTGGCGGAGCCGCGGAGGTAGAGCAAAAGAGGAGGTCTCGCGGAAGAGCAGGGCTTGCTTGAGTTGCTTCTTTGGAATTGGAGTTGGCCAGACCCAGCAATTCCTTTGCAGCTGGGGATGGAGAGCAAACTAGAAGGCAGAAGCGTCGCCGAAGTCAAGAGGCAGAGGCGGTAATCGAGAGTCGGGAGGCGGCGGAAATGGGTAAGGAGCAAAAGAGGAGAGTGCGGCGGAAATGGGTAGAGAATATTAGGCTTGAAAAATTTTGGGAATGAAAGTGACGTAGTGGGACAAATAGAGATAGGTATATATTTTTAATTATTAATTAAATAAAAACGGGTCCGGGTTGAATACGGGTCGGAATGATATATTCCGTATTCGACCCGCAAATTTATTAGAAGAAACGGGTCCGGGTCCGGGTCCAGGAACAATATACCTACCCATACCCGGCAATTATTAGCGGGTCCGGGCTTGGTCCGGGTCCAGACCCGAACCATTGACAGCCCTAGGTCCACTTCATCGATTTCTTGGACAAGCGTGGAGTTGTCAATGGTCCATGAGCACTCATTTGGGTAGGTACTGTACCTTGGCAACACATTTTGAATCCTAGCATTCGATACATAATATCTTTGATATGGTTCAAAGTACTTCCTGAAGAACATTATATCTCCAGCATAAATTAGAGCTTGAGCAGTTTGACCCTGTAATTTTGAATACAGTAAGTGCTATGGTAATTAATTAGTTGTGTATAGTGCCAAAGTATGCAATGATAAACTATATTACCTGACTATCAACAAACACCAACTTTTGGTAGCGTTTTTCATTTCTTGAAACCTGAACCTTTTGCTTTTCAATCACTTGAACAATGGCAGTCCAGTTGTCCATGAGAGGTTGGAGTTCTGTGAAGTTTACCAGGTTGCTTTCCATTTTTTCACGTTTGAAGAGTGCTGCAGACAACTACCACAAAATCGAAGGATTCCAAAGACAAGAGTTACACTCCGAAGTAGTAAGTTCACAGAATTTAAATATAATCTATTACTAAGACATTTACTGGTACTTTATTTGCTATTTACATATAACAGAGTACTGGAATTATTGACAAGATAGCTGCAATACATCCTTGTAAACTATATTAGGAGTCACATAATCTAAACTTTAATCATATACAGGAGGCGTGATCAAAATTTTAACAGATTTGCTATTTTTAGCTCTAGATAATGCAACATACAGCTGCCCACGTGAAAAAACAGGTTCTCGCAAATAAATACCAACATAATCTAAAGTTTGCCCTTGAGCTTTATTAATGGTCATTGCAAAACACAGTCTTATAGGAAATTGCATTCGTTCAAAAGATATAGGAGAATTAGGGTCATTTTCAACACGAAAACAAATTCTATGTAGAAATACTTGCTTCCCAGCAAATTCACCAGAACTTATGACTGCATCTATAATATTGTGTTTAAGTGATTTGCATAGAAGTCTTGTTCCATTACATAGACCTTCTGGTGGGTCAATGTTTCTCAACAACATTATTGGTGCATTTTCTTTCAATGTCAATCGATGTGGAGGAAAACCATTTGGAGTGTGGCTATTCATGAAGTCCTCTAGAATTGCTTGCTGCGAATTATCTAAACATTTATCTCTGCTTAAGTAGTCAAATGGGGTTCCGAGAAATTCCTGTATCAGCTTTTCATTGATCTGATCTACAAAATCATTTTTTGTAGTTAAAATTGCTCTATTCATTAATGAGTATGTATTTTCAGAAAATATGTTGAAGTTTGGTTAGACAGTTGTAATCAATTGATTTATGGATTCTTCTTCATTTGTATAGCGAAGAAGCAATGCTTGAGAGATGTGAATACTTTCATTTTTAACTGTGTTTTCTGTTCCATTACCTATGCGAAGAAGGTAGTTGCTAAAATCAGGATCTAATCTTGCTCTCATGTTTTCCTTCAATTTTAATTTCTGCAGATGAGGCCAAATATAAGATTTTATAAGGCTAGCTTCGATAAAGTCTGATTTTGACCCTTTTACAACTACTGGAAGAACTTGCCTAAAATCACCACCAAATACCATCACTTTTGACCCAAATAATTCAGAGTTATCCATTAGGTCTCTAAGCAAACGATCTACTCCCTCAATTCCTGCTCTATGTGTCATAGGCGCTTCATCCCAAATGATCAATTTGGCTTGCTGTAATAACTTTGCCAATGAGCTTTGTTTGCTTGCTTTGCACATGTTGTTAGGATTCATGTCTAAAGGAATTTTAAATCGTGAGTGGGCTGTTCTACCTCCAAGTAAGATAGAAGCAGCTACTCCACAAGAGGCCGTTGCCAAAGCTATACATCCCTTTGATCTAATTGCAGCTAGTAGTGCACGGTACAAGAATGTTTTCCCTGTTCCCCCAGGCCCATCAATAAAGAAACTCCCTTTGCAGTGTACAAAAACAGCATCTATGATAGTATCAAATGCTACTTTTTGATCTTTATTTAATTTAGAGATAGCAGCAATATCTTCTACATTGACTTTAAAGTTTAGCTCAGAATTTGTGTCTCTTGTACCTCCATCCAGTTCATCAAACTTTAAGATTCGTGGTACTAATCCATACATATTAATGTTTTTTCCCATTGATTCTAAAAACTTGCTAATCTCATAGAGAACTTTATGTTGTACCTGATCGCTTGACAAATTCAAAGTTCTATTGAAATCTTCTGACAGAGATTCTTTGAATTTTAACCATAAACTTCTTGGATCAGCAGGAGTGAAGTAAACTAATAGAGTAGCAAATAGTCTTCTAAAGCTATATGGCATGTGGTATAAAGCTGCTTCTTCTAGGCACTGCTCTTGAGGGTTATTGGATTCAAATAATCCTCTCATTATTACTGCTTCTCTAAAGGTATTAACATAAACACCATCGACAGTTTTCAGGTCATCAAATGATGTTGGCCCTTTTACATTCAATAACAATAATCTTAAGAAGTACCTCTCGCCCTCACTTGGATTTGCTGTAACAATTCGGCCTATTGAACCTCTCTGCTGCCTAATATCCCATATGCGTTTACCAGGTTTCCACACAAAATGTTCAGGAAATTCTTTGTATGTGCATTTCAATGTTTTGGCTCTCTCATCAGTAGCATTCATAAGGAAAAATTCAGTTAGCATACTTTTCTTAGCAAATTTACTTTTCAAAAGATCTCTAAGATCAGCATCATCTTTGAAGGTCAGAGATTGATAATTTTCAAGATGTAGCTGAAGGTTAATGACACCAGGATGTGTTTCAAATAAGGGAAATCTGTAAATTCGCCAAATGGCTTCAATAGGAGTAACCCATCTTGCTGATTGGTACTCCTTAATTTCATCTATCTCTTTAGATCTGTCATCTGAATTCACAGCAAAGTGTATTTTATCATGTCCCTTATATATGTACTTATAAGTATACTTGACTACCTTTATTGTTGAGCAAATTTCAACATTCATATGGCAATTGAATTTTGCTAACAAGTAAGGATTATATGGAACCACCCATCTATTATCCAATTCATGGCCTCGAACTTTTACCTTTTCTCCATTGTTCCTCCGCCTATATGTTGGATAAGAATTTTCAGATTGTGTAGTCTTTTCTGCCCACTGTTTAGGATAATGAGTTTTGCATTTTTTAACAGTTGTACCTTGCATACACACGTTATCTGCATTTTTATTGCCACAAGGACCATGTATCATGTGTTTGCGAACCATTTTAAACAAGTGTGGATGCTCTTTCTTGTCAGGAATCTCAGCAGAAACAATGTGATCATAGGATTCCGTTGAATATAATTTAGACGTTGGGTGTAAAATTATTAAGAAATGTGCATGCGGCAACCCCCATTTTGGGAATTCAACAACATAGGTGTAAGCAGCTACTTTACCCAATACCTCTTTCTTAAACAACTCTTCTTTTAAAATTTCTAACTTGGCATGAAAAACTCTAGCAGAAAGATCAACACGGTTTTGAGACTCATCAGTGGGCAGTAAGTTTTCTTTGATTTCTGGCCATGATGGGTTACAAGTCATTGTTAAAAAAATGTTAGGTTTTCCGAATTTTTGAACTAAGGCCATAGCATCAACATACCTTCTTTTCATATCACACGGGCCTCCTATAAAAGATGCTGGCAAAATTACTCGTTGCCCTACTTTTGAACCTCTACATTGGCCCTCAACTACAGAATCCATGACACCCTGTAATTGCTCAGTCCTAATTTGTTGTTGCCTATGCCGGAAAAAATCAAGCCTTTGACTCTCAATTTTTACGTACATGTCCACTACATACTGTTGAAATGCACGGGCAGTATTAAGAATACTTGGTTTATTTTTCTCCCTCATCTGGAACCTATATGCATAGTATTCACGCATGGACACATTCTCCTTTGAATTCTCAAAGTTTTTGAAAGCTGTTTTCAAAAAATTTTAAGCTTCAATTTACATTTGGTAAACTAAAATTGTATTCATAAAATTTGTATTATATTTAAAAACAACTAACCTTTCTCTTCTGATTCTATTATATCTTCGGCAGATCTGAAGCTTGTTAAAGTTGCAGTCTGTTGATGATTTCTAACTGACCTTTTCCTTTTTTTTGGATTACCAGTGCCAGATCTCTGAATTCCTGGTTGCCACCCTGTTTCGCCAAAGGGAAATAGAAGTGGATACTGCAATGGATCATAACAGCCATAGTAATATTGAATTCTACGGCTTTGACCCTCTTTTGTGTATACTTGAATGTGTCTAGCATAGCTGTCCTGTGAGTTTTCACCTTCAACCCACAGTGCAGCTACTTGGGATACTGTTGGCTTGTTAAAGACTCGCTGATCAGTTTGACAGTAAGATTTCAGGACTATTTGATAATTGTCCAAGTCTGGAACATGTCTCAGGCTTCGGAAAAAGCAGGCATAAGGGTTACTTTTCATGAGTTCCATGAGTTTCACCACTATGCTCTCAGTTAGTTTTGTTGAAAAAGCCAATCGATTTGCGATTTCATGTTCAGTATCATGAAAGTATAACTGCAAAAACATTCCCGATCCTCCATGGGGAATCAATTGATTTATAAAATGATACGTTTGGCCCTGAATTTTGAAAGTATATATTCCGTTTCTTCTTTGGCAAAGCGATTTATCATAGTTAACTCCAAAAGAGGTGAAAGCGAACATACTATTGTATGTTCTTACATAGGTTCTGAAACAAATTGCTTCTTCAGTTTCACCAGTAAATAGCTCTATTAATATGTCTGGCATTTTATTCTCTTCTAAGACTACTTCTCCATCAGAGCAACAAAAGTTTGCAGACTCAGAATAAATTTTTTTGGCTCC